>NW_027461108.1:0-112500 GCF_046129695.1 Lonchura striata
CAGCCCAGGGCCAGGGGCCCCTGGGCACATCCTTTTTCCATTTTCCCTAGGAAAGAAAAGTCAGCAGTCCAGGTTCCTGATGTCAGTTTGTAGGGCTCCCTTGGGTCTATCAGGGCAGCACAAGTTTGAGGTGGGGACAACTTCGGTGTGGGGTCCATCCTTCGATATAAGGATTCTTTGCAGTCAGGGCCAGGGGCCCCTGGGCACATCCTTTTTCCATTTTCCCTGGGAAAGAAAACTCAGCAGTCCAGGTTCCTGATGTCAGTTTGTAGGGCTCCCTTGGGTCTATCAGGGCAGCACAAGTTTGAGGTGGGGACAACTTCGGTGTGGGGTCCATCCTTCGATATAAGGATTTTTTGCAGTCAGGGCCAGGGGCCCTTGGGCACATCCTTTTTCCATTTTCCCTGGGAAAGAAAACTCAGCAGTCCAGGTTCCTGATGTCAGTTTGTAGGGCTCCCTTGGGTCTATCAGGGCAGCACAAGTTTGAGGTGGGGACAACTTCGGTGTGGGGTCCATCCTTCGATATAAGGATTCTTTGCAGTGAGGCCCCAGCCCAGGGCCAGGGGCCCCTGGGCACATCCTTTTTCCATTTTCCCTGGGAAAGAAAACTCAGCAGTCCAGGTTCCTGATGTCAGTTTGTAGGGCTCCCTTGGGTCTATCAGGGCAGCACAAGTTTGAGGTGGGGACAACTTCGGTGTGGGGTCCATCCTTCGATATAAGGATTCTTTGCAGTCAGGGCCAGGGGCCCCTGGGCACATCCTTTTTCCATTTTCCCTGGGAAAGAAAACTCAGCAGTCCAGGTTCCTGATGTCAGTTTGTAGGGCTCCCTTGGGTCTATCAGGGCAGCACAAGTTTGAGGTGGGGACAACTTCGGTGTGGGGTCCATCCTTCGATATAAGGATTTTTTGCAGTCAGGGCCAGGGGCCCCTGGGCACATCCTTTTTCCATTTTCCCTGGAAAAGAAAACTCAGCAGTCCAGGTTCCTGATGTCAGTTTGTAGGGCTCCCTTGGGTCTATCAGGGCAGCACAATTTTAAGGTGGGGACAACTTCGGTGTGGGGTCCATCCCTCGATATAAGGATTCTTTGCAGTGAGGCCCCAGCCCAGGGCCAGGGGCTCCTGGGCACATCCTTCTTCCATTTTCCCTGGCTAAGAAAACTCAGCAGTCTAGGTTCCTGATGTCAGTTTGTAGGGCTCCCTTGGGTCTATCAGGGCAGCACAAGTTTGAGGTGGGGACAACTTCGGTGTGGGGTCCATCCTTCGATATAAGGATTTTTTGCAGTCAGGGCCAGGGGCCCCTGGGCACATCCTTTTTCCATTTTCCCTGGGAAAGAAAACTCAGCAGTCCAGGTTCCTGATGTCAGTTTGTAGGGCTCCCTTGGGTCTATCAGGGCAGCACAAGTTTGAGGTGGGGACAACTTCGGTGTGGGGTCCATCCTTCGATATAAGGATTCTTTGCAGTGCGGCCCCAGCCCAGGGCCAGGGGCCCCTGGGCACATCCTTTTTCCATTTTCCCTGGGAAAGAAAACTCAGCAGTCCAGGTTCCTGATGTCAGTTTGTAGGGCTCCCTTGGGTCTATCAGGGCAGCACAAGTTTGAGGTGGGGACAACTTCGGTGTGGGGTCCATCCTTCGATATAAGGATTCTTTGCAGTGAGGCCCCAGCCCAGGGCCAGGGGCCCCTGGGCACATCCTTTTTCCATTTTCCCTGGGAAAGAAAACTCAGCAGTCCAGGTTCCTGATGTCAGTTTGTAGGGCTCCCTTGGGTCTATCAGGGCAGCACAAGTTTGAGGTGGGGACAACTTCGGTGTGGGGTCCATCCTTCGATATAAGGATTCTTTGCAGTCAGGGCCAGGGGCCCCTGGGCACATCCTTTTTCCATTTTCCCTGGGAAAGAAAACTCAGCAGTCCAGGTTCCTGATGTCAGTTTGTAGGGCTCCCTTGGGTGTATCAGGGCAGCACAAGTTTGAGGTGGGGACAACTTCGGTGTGGGGTCCATCCTTCGATATAAGGATTCTTTGCAGTCAGGGCCAGGGGCCCCTGGGCACATCCTTTTTCCATTTTCCCTGGGAAAGAAAACTCAGCAGTCCAGGTTCCTGATGTCAGTTTGTAGGGCTCCCTTGGGTCTATCAGGGCAGCACAAGTTTGAGGTGGGGACAACTTCGGTGTGGGGTCCATCCTTCGATATAAGGATTCTTTGCAGTGAGGCCCCAGCCCAGGGCCAGGGGCCCCTGGGCACATCCTTTTTCCATTTTCCCTGGGAAAGAAAACTCAGCAGTCCAGGTTCCTGATGTCAGTTTGTAGGGCTCCCTTGGGTCTATCAGGGCAGCACAAGTTTGAGGTGGGGACAACTTCGGTGTGGGGTCCATCCTTCGATATAAGGATTCTTTGCAGTCAGGGCCAGGGGCCCCTGGGCACATCCTTTTTCCATTTTCCCTGGGAAAGAAAACTCAGCAGTCCAGGTTCCTGATGTCAGTTTGTAGGGCTCCCTTGGGTCTATCAGGGCAGCACAAGTTTGAGGTGGGGACAACTTCGGTGTGGGGTCCATCCTTCGATATAAGGATTTTTTGCAGTCAGGGCCAGGGGCCCCTGGGCACATCCTTTTTCCATTTTCCCTGGAAAAGAAAACTCAGCAGTCCAGGTTCCTGATGTCAGTTTGTAGGGCTCCCTTGGGTCTATCAGGGCAGCACAATTTTAAGGTGGGGACAACTTCGGTGTGGGGTCCATCCCTCGATATAAGGATTCTTTGCAGTGAGGCCCCAGCCCAGGGCCAGGGGCTCCTGGGCACATCCTTCTTCCATTTTCCCTGGCTAAGAAAACTCAGCAGTCTAGGTTCCTGATGTCAGTTTGTAGGGCTCCCTTGGGTCTATCAGGGCAGCACAAGTTTGAGGTGGGGACAACTTCGGTGTGGGGTCCATCCTTCGATATAAGGATTTTTTGCAGTCAGGGCCAGGGGCCCCTGGGCACATCCTTTTTCCATTTTCCCTGGGAAAGAAAACTCAGCAGTCCAGGTTCCTGATGTCAGTTTGTAGGGCTCCCTTGGGTCTATCAGGGCAGCACAAGTTTGAGGTGGGGACAACTTCGGTGTGGGGTCCATCCTTCGATATAAGGATTCTTTGCAGTGCGGCCCCAGCCCAGGGCCAGGGGCCCCTGGGCACATCCTTTTTCCATTTTCCCTGGGAAAGAAAACTCAGCAGTCCAGGTTCCTGATGTCAGTTTGTAGGGCTCCCTTGGGTCTATCAGGGCAGCACAAGTTTGAGGTGGGGACAACTTCGGTGTGGGGTCCATCCTTCGATATAAGGATTCTTTGCAGTGAGGCCCCAGCCCAGGGCCAGGGGCCCCTGGGCACATCCTTTTTCCATTTTCCCTGGGAAAGAAAACTCAGCAGTCCAGGTTCCTGATGTCAGTTTGTAGGGCTCCCTTGGGTCTATCAGGGCAGCACAAGTTTGAGGTGGGGACAACTTCGGTGTGGGGTCCATCCTTCGATATAAGGATTCTTTGCAGTCAGGGCCAGGGGCCCCTGGGCACATCCTTTTTCCATTTTCCCTGGGAAAGAAAACTCAGCAGTCCAGGTTCCTGATGTCAGTTTGTAGGGCTCCCTTGGGTGTATCAGGGCAGCACAAGTTTGAGGTGGGGACAACTTCGGTGTGGGGTCCATCCTTCGATATAAGGATTCTTTGCAGTCAGGGCCAGGGGCCCCTGGGCACATCCTTTTTCCATTTTCCCTGGGAAAGAAAACTCAGCAGTCCAGGTTCCTGATGTCAGTTTGTAGGGCTCCCTTGGGTCTATCAGGGCAGCACAAGTTTGAGGTGGGGACAACTTCGGTGTGGGGTCCATCCTTCGATATAAGGATTTTTTGCAGTCAGGGCCAGGGGCCCCTGGGCACATCCTTTTTCCATTTTCCCTGGGAAAGAAAACTCAGCAGTCCAGGTTCCTGATGTCAGTTTGTAGGGCTCCCTTGGGTCTATCAGGGCAGCACAATTTTAAGGTGGGGACATCTTCGGTCTGGGGTCCATCCTTCGATATAAGGATTCTTTGCAGTGCGGCCCCGGGGCCCAGGGCCAGGGGCCCCTGGGCACATCCTTTTTCCATTTTCCCTGGGAAAGAAAACTCAGCAGTCCAGGTTCCTGATGTCAGTTTGTAGGGCTCCCTTGGGTCTATCAGGGCAGCACAAGTTTGAGGTGGGGACAACTTTGGTGTGGGGTCCATCCTTCGATATAAGGATTTTTTGCAGTCAGGGCCAGGGGCCCCTGGGCACATCCTTTTTCCATTTTCCCTGGGAAAGAAAACTCAGCAGTCCAGGTTCCTGATGTCAGTTTGTAGGGCTCCCTTGGGTCTATCAGGGCAGCACAAGTTTGAGGTGGGGACAACTTCGGTGTGGGGTCCATCCTTCGATATAAGGATTCTTTGCAGTGAGGCCCCAGCCCAGGGCCAGGGGCCCCTGGGCACATCCTTTTTCCATTTTCCCTGGGAAAGAAAACTCAGCAGTCCAGGTTCCTGATGTCAGTTTGTAGGGCTCCCTTGGGTCTATCAGGGCAGCACAAGTTTGAGGTGGGGACAACTTCGGTGTGGGGTCCATCCTTCGATATAAGGATTCTTTGCAGTCAGGGCCAGGGGCCCCTGGGCACATCCTTTTTCCATTTTCCCTGGGAAAGAAAACTCAGCAGTCCAGGTTCCTGATGTCAGTTTGTAGGGCTCCCTTGGGTCTATCAGGGCAGCACAAGTTTGAGGTGGGGACAACTTCGGTGTGGGGTCCATCCTTCGATATAAGGATTTTTTGCAGTCAGGGCCAGGGGCCCCTGGGCACATCCTTTTTCCATTTTCCCTGGGAAAGAAAACTCAGCAGTCCAGGTTCCTGATGTCAGTTTGTAGGGCTCCCTTGGGTCTATCAGGGCAGCACAAGTTTGAGGTGGGGACAACTTCGGTGTGGGGTCCATCCTTCGATATAAGGATTCTTTGCAGTCAGGGCCTGGGGCCCCTGGGCACATCCTTTTTCCATTTTCCCTGGGAAAGAAAACTCAGCAGTCCAGGTTCCTGATGTCAGTTTGTAGGGCTCCCTTGGGTCTATCAGGGCAGCACAAGTTTGAGGTGGGGACAACTTCGGTGTGGGGTCCATCCTTCGATATAAGGATTTTTTGCAGTCAGGGCCAGGGGCCCCTGGGCACATCCTTTTTCCATTTTCCCTGGGAAAGAAAACTCAGCAGTCCAGGTTCCTGATGTCAGTTTGTAGGGCTCCCTTGGGTCTATCAGGGCAGCACAAGTTTGAGGTGGGGACAACTTCGGTGTGGGGTCCATCCTTCGATATAAGGATTCTTTGCAGTGAGGCCCCAGCCCAGGGCCAGGGGCCCCTGGGCACATCCTTTTTCCATTTTCCCTGGGAAAGAAAACTCAGCAGTCCAGGTTCCTGATGTCAGTTTGTAGGGCTCCCTTGGGTCTATCAGGGCAGCACAAGTTTGAGGTGGGGACAACTTCGGTGTGGGGTCCATCCTTCGATATAAGGATTTTTTGCAGTCAGGGCCAGGGGCCCCTGGGCACATCCTTTTTCCATTTTCCCTGGGAAAGAAAACTCAGCAGTCCAGGTTCCTGATGTCAGTTTGTAGGGCTCCCTTGGGTCTATCAGGGCAGCACAAGTTTGAGGTGGGGACAACTTCGGTGTGGGGTCCATCCTTCGATATAAGGATTCTTTGCAGTGAGGCCCCAGCCCAGGGCCAGGGGCCCCTGGGCACATCCTTTTTCCATTTTCCCTGGGAAAGAAAACTCAGCAGTCCAGGTTCCTGATGTCAGTTTGTAGGGCTCCCTTGGGTCTATCAGGGCAGCACAAGTTTGAGGTGGGGACAACTTCGGTGTGGGGTCCATCCTTCGATATAAGGATTTTTTGCAGTCAGGGCCAGGGGCCCCTGGGCACATCCTTTTTCCATTTTCCCTGGGAAAGAAAACTCAGCAGTCCAGGTTCCTGATGTCAGTTTGTAGGGCTCCCTTGGGTCTATCAGGGCAGCACAAGTTTGAGGTGGGGACAACTTCGGTG
This sequence comes from Lonchura striata, assembly GCF_046129695.1. NCBI lineage: Eukaryota > Metazoa > Chordata > Aves > Passeriformes > Estrildidae > Lonchura > Lonchura striata. Next base: position 6,023 of record NW_027461108.1, read on the forward strand.
TGGGGTCCATCCTTCGATATAAGGATTTTTTGCAGTCAGGGCCAGGGGCCCCTGGGCACATCCTTTTTCCATTTTCCCTGGGAAAGAAAACTCAGCAGTCCAGGTTCCTGATGTCAGTTTGTAGGGCTCCCTTGGGTCTATCAGGGCAGCACAATTTTAAGGTGGGGACATCTTCGGTGTGGGGTCCATCCTTCGATATAAGGATTCTTTGCAGTGCGGCCCCAGCCCAGGGCCAGGGGCCCCTGGGCACATCCTTTTTCCATTTTCCCTGGAAAAGAAAACTCAGCAGTCCAGGTTCCTGATGTCAGTTTGTAGGGCTCCCTTGGGTCTATCAGGGCAGCACAAGTTTGAGGTGGGGACAACTTCGGTGTGGGGTCCATCCTTCGTTATAAGGATTCTTTGCAGTGAGGCCCCAGCCCAGGGCCAGGGGCCCCTGGGCACATCCTTTTTCCATTTTCCCTGGGAAAGAAAACTCAGCAGTCCAGGTTCCTGATGTCAGTTTGTAGGGCTCCCTTGGGTCTATCAGGGCAGCACAATTTTAAGGTGGGGACAACTTCGGTGTGGGGTCCATCCTTCGATATAAGGATTCTTTGCAGTGAGGTCCCAGCCCAGGGCCAGGGGCTCCTGGGCACATCCTTCTTCCATTTTCCCTGGGAAAGAAAAGTCAGCAGTCTAGGTTCCTGATGTCAGTTTGTAGGGCTCCCTTGGGTCTATCAGGGCAGCACAAGTTTGAGGTGGGGACAACTTCGGTGTGGGGTCCATCCTTCGATATAAGGATTCTTTGCAGTCAGGGCCAGGGGCCCCTGGGCACATCCTTTTTCCATTTTCCCTGGGAAAGAAAACTCAGCAGTCCAGGTTCCTGATGTCAGTTTGTAGGGCTCCCTTGGGTCTATCAGGGCAGCACAAGTTTGAGGTGGGGACAACTTCGGTGTGGGGTCCATCCTTCGATATAAGGATTTTTTGCAGTCAGGGCCAGGGGCCCCTGGGCACATCCTTTTTCCATTTTCCCTGGGAAAGAAAACTCAGCAGTCCAGGTTCCTGATGTCAGTTTGTAGGGCTCCCTTGGGTCTATCAGGGCAGCACAATTTTAAGGTGGGGACAACTTCGGTGTGGGGTCCATCCTTCGATATAAGGATTCTTTGCAGTGAGGCCCCAGCCCAGGGCCAGGGGCTCCTGGGCACATCCTTCTTCCATTTTCCCTGGGAAAGAAAACTCAGCAGTCTAGGTTCCTGATGTCAGTTTGTAGGGCTCCCTTGGGTCTATCAGGGCAGCACAAGTTTGAGGTGGGGACAACTTCGGTGTGGGGTCCATCCTTCGATATAAGGATTTTTTGCAGTCAGGGCCAGGGGCCCCTGGGCACATCCTTTTTCCATTTTCCCTGGGAAAGAAAACTCAGCAGTCCAGGTTCCTGATGTCAGTTTGTAGGGCTCCCTTGGGTCTATCAGGGCAGCACAAGTTTGAGGTGGGGACAACTTCGGTGTGGGGTCCATCCTTCGATATAAGGATTTTTTGCAGTCAGGGCCAGGGGCCCCTGGGCACATCCTTTTTCCATTTTCCCTGGGAAAGAAAACTCAGCAGTCCAGGTTCCTGATGTCAGTTTGTAGGGCTCCCTTGGGTCTATCAGGGCAGCACAAGTTTGAGGTGGGGACAACTTCGGTGTGGGGTCCATCCTTCGATATAAGGATTTTTTGCAGTCAGGGCCAGGGGCCCTTGGGCACATCCTTTTTCCATTTTCCCTGGGAAAGAAAACTCAGCAGTCCAGGTTCCTGATGTCAGTTTGTAGGGCTCCCTTGGGTCTATCAGGGCAGCACAAGTTTGAGGTGGGGACAACTTCGGTGTGGGGTCCATCCTTCGATATAAGGATTCTTTGCAGTGAGGCCCCAGCCCAGGGCCAGGGGCCCCTGGGCACATCCTTTTTCCATTTTCCCTGGGAAAGAAAACTCAGCAGTCCAGGTTCCTGATGTCAGTTTGTAGGGCTCCCTTGGGTCTATCAGGGCAGCACAAGTTTGAGGTGGGGACAACTTCGGTGTGGGGTCCATCCTTCGATATAAGGATTCTTTGCAGTCAGGGCCAGGGGCCCCTGGGCACATCCTTTTTCCATTTTCCCTGGGAAAGAAAACTCAGCAGTCCAGGTTCCTGATGTCAGTTTGTAGGGCTCCCTTGGGTCTATCAGGGCAGCACAAGTTTGAGGTGGGGACAACTTCGGTGTGGGGTCCATCCTTCGATATAAGGATTTTTTGCAGTCAGGGCCAGGGGCCCCTGGGCACATCCTTTTTCCATTTTCCCTGGGAAAGAAAACTCAGCAGTCCAGGTTCCTGATGTCAGTTTGTAGGGCTCCCTTGGGTCTATCAGGGCAGCACAATTTTAAGGTGGGGACATCTTCGGTCTGGGGTCCATCCTTCGATATAAGGATTCTTTGCAGTGCGGTCCCGGGGCCCAGGGCCAGGGGCCCCTGGGCACATCCTTTTTCCATTTTCCCTGGGAAAGAAAACTCAGCAGTCCAGGTTCCTGATGTCAGTTTGTAGGGCTCCCTTGGGTCTATCAGGGCAGCACAAGTTTGAGGTGGGGACAACTTCGGTGTGGGGTCCATCCTTCGATATAAGGATTCTTTGCAGTGAGGCCCCAGCCCAGGGCCAGGGGCCCCTGGGCACATCCTTTTTCCATTTTCCCTGGGAAAGAAAACTCAGCAGTCCAGGTTCCTGATGTCAGTTTGTAGGGCTCCCTTGGGTCTATCAGGGCAGCACAAGTTTGAGGTGGGGACAACTTCGGTGTGGGGTCCATCCTTCGATATAAGGATTCTTTGCAGTCAGGGCCAGGGGCCCCTGGGCACATCCTTTTTCCATTTTCCCTGGGAAAGAAAACTCAGCAGTCCAGGTTCCTGATGTCAGTTTGTAGGGCTCCCTTGGGTCTATCAGGGCAGCACAAGTTTGAGGTGGGGACAACTTCGGTGTGGGGTCCATCCTTCGATATAAGGATTTTTTGCAGTCAGGGCCAGGGGCCCCTGGGCACATCCTTTTTCCATTTTCCCTGGGAAAGAAAACTCAGCAGTCCAGGTTCCTGATGTCAGTTTGTAGGGCTCCCTTGGGTCTATCAGGGCAGCACAATTTTAAGGTGGGGACATCTTCGGTCTGGGGTCCATCCTTCGATATAAGGATTCTTTGCAGTGCGGCCCCGGGGCCCAGGGCCAGGGGCCCCTGGGCACATCCTTTTTCCATTTTCCCTGGGAAAGAAAACTCAGCAGTCCAGGTTCCTGATGTCAGTTTGTAGGGCTCCCTTGGGTCTATCAGGGCAGCACAAGTTTGAGGTGGGGACAACTTTGGTGTGGGGTCCATCCTTCGATATAAGGATTTTTTGCAGTCAGGGCCAGGGGCCCCTGGGCACATCCTTTTTCCATTTTCCCTGGAAAAGAAAACTCAGCAGTCCAGGTTCCTGATGTCAGTTTGTAGGGCTCCCTTGGGTCTATCAGGGCAGCACAATTTTAAGGTGGGGACAACTTCGGTGTGGGGTCCATCCCTCGATATAAGGATTCTTTGCAGTGAGGCCCCAGCCCAGGGCCAGGGGCTCCTGGGCACATCCTTCTTCCATTTTCCCTGGCTAAGAAAACTCAGCAGTCTAGGTTCCTGATGTCAGTTTGTAGGGCTCCCTTGGGTCTATCAGGGCAGCACAAGTTTGAGGTGGGGACAACTTCGGTGTGGGGTCCATCCTTCGATATAAGGATTTTTTGCAGTCAGGGCCAGGGGCCCCTGGGCACATCCTTTTTCCATTTTCCCTGGGAAAGAAAACTCAGCAGTCCAGGTTCCTGATGTCAGTTTGTAGGGCTCCCTTGGGTCTATCAGGGCAGCACAAGTTTGAGGTGGGGACAACTTCGGTGTGGGGTCCATCCTTCGATATAAGGATTCTTTGCAGTGAGGTCCCAGCCCAGGGCCAGGGGCCCCTGGGCACATCCTTTTTCCATTTTCCCTGGGAAAGAAAACTCAGCAGTCCAGGTTCCTGATGTCAGTTTGTAGGGCTCCCTTGGGTCTATCAGGGCAGCACAAGTTTGAGGTGGGGACAACTTCGGTGTGGGGTCCATCCTTCGATATAAGGATTCTTTGCAGTCAGGGCCAGGGGCCCCTGGGCACATCCTTTTTCCATTTTCCCTGGGAAAGAAAACTCAGCAGTCCAGGTTCCTGATGTCAGTTTGTAGGGCTCCCTTGGGTCTATCAGGGCAGCACAAGTTTGAGGTGGGGACATCTTCGGTCTGGGGTCCATCCTTCGATATAAGGATTCTTTGCAGTGCGGCCCCGGGGCCCAGGGCCAGGGGCCCCTGGGCACATCCTTTTTCCATTTTCCCTGGGAAAGAAAACTCAGCAGTCCAGGTTCCTGATGTCAGTTTGTAGGGCTCCCTTGGGTCTATCAGGGCAGCACAAGTTTGAGGTGGGGACAACTTTGGTGTGGGGTCCATCCTTCGATATAAGGATTTTTTGCAGTCAGGGCCAGGGGCCCCTGGGCACATCCTTTTTCCATTTTCCCTGGAAAAGAAAACTCAGCAGTCCAGGTTCCTGATGTCAGTTTGTAGGGCTCCCTTGGGTCTATCAGGGCAGCACAATTTTAAGGTGGGGACAACTTCGGTGTGGGGTCCATCCCTCGATATAAGGATTCTTTGCAGTGAGGCCCCAGCCCAGGGCCAGGGGCTCCTGGGCACATCCTTCTTCCATTTTCCCTGGCTAAGAAAACTCAGCAGTCTAGGTTCCTGATGTCAGTTTGTAGGGCTCCCTTGGGTCTATCAGGGCAGCACAAGTTTGAGGTGGGGACAACTTCGGTGTGGGGTCCATCCTTCGATATAAGGATTTTTTGCAGTCAGGGCCAGGGGCCCCTGGGCACATCCTTTTTCCATTTTCCCTGGGAAAGAAAACTCAGCAGTCCAGGTTCCTGATGTCAGTTTGTAGGGCTCCCTTGGGTCTATCAGGGCAGCACAAGTTTGAGGTGGGGACAACTTCGGTGTGGGGTCCATCCTTCGATATAAGGATTTTTTGCAGTCAGGGCCAGGGGCCCCTGGGCACATCCTTTTTCCATTTTCCCTGGGAAAGAAAACTCAGCAGTCCAGGTTCCTGATGTCAGTTTGTAGGGCTCCCTTGGGTCTATCAGGGCAGCACAATTTTAAGGTGGGGACAACTTCGGTGTGGGGTCCATCCTTCGATATAAGGATTTTTTGCAGTCAGGGCCAGGGGCCCAGGGCCAGGGGCCCCTGGGCACATCCTTTTTCCATTTTCCCTGGGAAAGAAAACTCAGCAGTCCAGTTTCCTGATGTCAGTTTGTAGGGTTCCCTTGGGGCTATCAGGGCAGCACAAGTTTGAGGTGGGGACAACTTCGGTGTGGGGTCCATCCCTCGATATAAGGATTTTTTGCAGTCAGGGCCAGGGGCCCCTGGGCACATCCTTTTTCCATTTTCCCTGGGAAAGAAAACTCAGCAGTCCAGGTTCCTGATGTCAGTTTGTAGGGCTCCCTTGGGTCTATCAGGGCAGCACAAGTTTGAGATGGGGACAATTTCGGTGTGGGGTCCATCCTTCGATATAAGGATTTTTTGTAGTGAGGCCCCAGCCCAGGGCCAGGGAAACCTGGGCACATCCTTTTTCCATTTTCCCTGGGAAAGAAAACTCAGCAGTCCAGTTTCCTGATGTCAGTTTGTAGGGCTCCCTTGGGTCTATCAGGGCAGCACAAGTTTGAGGTGGGCACAACTTCAGTCTGGGGTCCATCCTTCGATATAAGGATTTTTTGCAGTCAGGGCCAGGGGCCCCTGGGCACATCCTTTTTCCATTTTCCCTGGGAAAGAAAACTCAGCAGTCCAGGTTCCTGATGTCAGTTTGTAGGGCTCCCTTGGGTCTATCAGGGCAGCACAAGTTTGAGGTGGGGACAACTTCGGTGTGGGGTCCATCCTTCGATATAAGGATTCTTTGCAGTCAGGGCCTGGGGCCCCTGGGCACATCCTTTTTCCATTTTCCCTGGGAAAGAAAACTCAGCAGTCCAGGTTCCTGATGTCAGTTTGTAGGGCTCCCTTGGGTCTATCAGGGCAGCACAAGTTTGAGGTGGGGACAACTTCGGTGTGGGGTCCATCCTTCGATATAAGGATTTTTTGCAGTCAGGGCCAGGGGCCCCTGGGCACATCCTTTTTCCATTTTCCCTGGGAAAGAAAACTCAGCAGTCCAGGTTCCTGATGTCAGTTTGTAGGGCTCCCTTGGGTGTATCAGGGCAGCACAAGTTTGAGGTGGGGACAACTTCGGTGTGGGGTCCATCCTTCGATATAAGGATTCTTTGCAGTGAGGTCCCAGCCCAGGGCCAGGGGCCCCTGGGCACATCCTTTTTCCATTTTCCCTGGGAAAGAAAACTCAGCAGTCCAGGTTCCTGATGTCAGTTTGTAGGGCTCCCTTGGGTCTATCAGGGCAGCACAAGTTTGAGGTGGGGACAACTTCGGTGTGGGGTCCATCCTTCGATATAAGGATTCTTTGCAGTCAGGGCCAGGGGCCCCTGGGCACATCCTTTTTCCATTTTCCCTGGGAAAGAAAACTCAGCAGTCCAGGTTCCTGATGTCAGTTTGTAGGGCTCCCTTGGGTCTATCAGGGCAGCACAAGTTTGAGGTGGGGACAACTTCGGTGTGGGGTCCATCCTTCGATATAAGGATTCTTTGCAGTGAGGCCCCAGCCCAGGGCCAGGGGCCCCTGGGCACATCCTTTTTCCATTTTCCCTGGGAAAGAAAACTCAGCAGTCCAGGTTCCTGATGTCAGTTTGTAGGGCTCCCTTGGGTCTATCAGGGCAGCACAAGTTTGAGGTGGGGACAACTTCGGTGTGGGGTCCATCCTTCGATATAAGGTTCTTTGCAGTCAGGGCCAGGGGCCCCTGGGCACATCCTTTTTCCATTTTCCCTGGGAAAGAAAACTCAGCAGTCCAGGTTCCTGATGTCAGTTTGTAGGGCTCCCTTGGGTCTATCAGGGCAGCACAAGTTTGAGGTGGGGACAACTTCGGTGTGGGGTCCATCCTTCGATATAAGGATTTTTTGCAGTCAGGGCCAGGGGCCCCTGGGCACATCCTTTTTCCATTTTCCCTGGGAAAGAAAACTCAGCAGTCCAGGTTCCTGATGTCAGTTTGTAGGGCTCCCTTGGGTGTATCAGGGCAGCACAAGTTTGAGGTGGGGACAACTTCGGTGTGGGGTCCATCCTTCGATATAAGGATTCTTTGCAGTGAGGTCCCAGCCCAGGGCCAGGGGCCCCTGGGCACATCCTTTTTCCATTTTCCCTGCGAAAGAAAACTCAGCAGTCCAGGTTCCTGATGTCAGTTTGTAGGGCTCCCTTGGGTCTATCAGGGCAGCACAAGTTTGAGGTGGGGACAACTTCGGTGTGGGGTCCATCCTTCGATATAAGGATTCTTTGCAGTCAGGGCCAGGGGCCCCTGGGCACATCCTTTTTCCATTTTCCCTGGGAAAGAAAACTCAGCAGTCCAGGTTCCTGATGTCAGTTTGTAGGGCTCCCTTGGGTCTATCAGGGCAGCACAATTTTAAGGTGGGGACATCTTCGGTCTGGGGTCCATCCTTCGATATAAGGATTCTTTGCAGTGCGGCCCCGGGGCCCAGGGCCAGGGGCCCCTGGGCACATCCTTTTTCCATTTTCCCTGGGAAAGAAAACTCAGCAGTCCAGGTTCCTGATGTCAGTTTGTAGGGCTCCCTTGGGTCTATCAGGGCAGCACAAGTTTGAGGTGGGGACAACTTTGGTGTGGGGTCCATCCTTCGATATAAGGATTTTTTGCAGTCAGGGCCAGGGGCCCCTGGGCACATCCTTTTTCCATTTTCCCTGGAAAAGAAAACTCAGCAGTCCAGGTTCCTGATGTCAGTTTGTAGGGCTCCCTTGGGTCTATCAGGGCAGCACAATTTTAAGGTGGGGACAACTTCGGTGTGGGGTCCATCCTTCGATATAAGGATTCTTTGCAGTGAGGCCCCAGCCCAGGGCCAGGGGCTCCTGGGCACATCCTTCTTCCATTTTCCCTGGGAAAGAAAACTCAGCAGTCTAGGTTCCTGATGTCAGTTTGTAGGGCTCCCTTGGGTCTATCAGGGCAGCACAAGTTTGAGGTGGGGACAACTTCGGTGTGGGGTCCATCCTTCGATATAAGGATTTTTTGCAGTCAGGGCCAGGGGCCCCTGGGCACATCCTTTTTCCATTTTCCCTGGGAAAGAAAACTCAGCAGTCCAGGTTCCTGATGTCAGTTTGTAGGGCTCCCTTGGGTCTATCAGGGCAGCACAAGTTTGAGGTGGGGACAACTTCGGTGTGGGGTCCATCCTTCGATATAAGGATTTTTTGCAGTCAGGGCCAGGGGCCCCTGGGCACATCCTTTTTCCATTTTTTCTGGGAAAGAAAACTCAGCAGTCCAGGTTCCTGATGTCAGTTTGTAGGGCTCCCTTGGGTCTATCAGGGCAGCACAAGTTTGAGGTGGGGACAACTTCGGTGTGGGGTCCATCCTTCGATATAAGGATTCTTTGCAGTCAGGGCCTGGGGCCCCTGGGCACATCCTTTTTCCATTTTCCCTGGTAAAGAAAACTCAGCAGTCCAGGTTCCTGATGTCAGTTTGTAGGGCTCCCTTGGGTCTATCAGGGCAGCACAAGTTTGAGGTGGGGACAACTTCGGTGTGGGGTCCATCCTTCGATATAAGGATTTTTTGCAGTCAGGGCCAGGGGCCCCTGGGCACATCCTTTTTCCATTTTCCCTGGGAAAGAAAACTCAGCAGTCCAGGTTCCTGATGTCAGTTTGTAGGGCTCCCTTGGGTCTATCAGGGCAGCACAAGTTTGAGGTGGGGACAACTTCGGTGTGGGGTCCATCCTTCGATATAAGGATTTTTTGCAGTCAGGGCCAGGGGCCCCTGGGCACATCCTTTTTCCATTTTCCCTGGGAAAGAAAACTCAGCAGTCCAGGTTCCTGATGTCAGTTTGTAGGGCTCCCTTGGGTGTATCAGGGCAGCACAAGTTTGAGGTGGGGACAACTTCGGTGTGGGGTCCATCCTTCGATATAAGGAATTCTTTGCAGTGAGGTCCCAGCCCAGGGCCAGGGGCCCCTGGGCACATCCTTTTTCCATTTTCCCTGGGAAAGAAAACTCAGCAGTCCAGGTTCCTGATGTCAGTTTGTAGGGCTCCCTTGGGTCTATCAGGGCAGCACAAGTTTGAGGTGGGGACAACTTCGGTGTGGGGTCCATCCTTCGATATAAGGATTCTTTGCAGTCAGGGCCAGGGGCCCCTGGGCACATCCTTTTTCCATTTTCCCTGGGAAAGAAAACTCAGCAGTCCAGGTTCCTGATGTCAGTTTGTAGGGCTCCCTTGGGTCTATCAGGGCAGCACAAGTTTGAGGTGGGGACAACTTCGGTGTGGGGTCCATCCTTCGATATAAGGATTCTTTGCAGTGAGGCCCCAGCCCAGGGCCAGGGGCCCCTGGGCACATCCTTTTTCCATTTTCCCTGGGAAAGAAAACTCAGCAGTCCAGGTTCCTGATGTCAGTTTGTAGGGCTCCCTTGGGTCTATCAGGGCAGCACAAGTTTGAGGTGGGGACAACTTCGGTGTGGGGTCCATCCTTCGATATAAGGATTCTTTGCAGTCAGGGCCAGGGGCCCCTGGGCACATCCTTTTTCCATTTTCCCTGGGAAAGAAAACTCAGCAGTCCAGGTTCCTGATGTCAGTTTGTAGGGCTCCCTTGGGTCTATCAGGGCAGCACAAGTTTGAGGTGGGGACAACTTCGGTGTGGGGTCCATCCTTCGATATAAGGATTTTTTGCAGTCAGGGCCAGGGGCCCCTGGGCACATCCTTTTTCCATTTTCCCTGGGAAAGAAAACTCAGCAGTCCAGGTTCCTGATGTCAGTTTGTAGGGCTCCCTTGGGTCTATCAGGGCAGCACAAGTTTGAGGTGGGGACAACTTCGGTGTGGGGTCCATCCTTCGATATAAGGATTTTTTGCAGTCAGGGCCAGGGGCCCCTGGGCACATCCTTTTTCCATTTTCCCTGGGAAAGAAAACTCAGCAGTCCAGGTTCCTGATGTCAGTTTGTAGGGCTCCCTTGGGTCTATCAGGGCAGCAAAATTTTAAGGTGGGGACAACTTCGGTGTGGGGTCCATCCTTCGATATAAGGATTCTTTGCAGTGAGGCCCCAGCCCATGGCCAGGGGCCCCTGGGCACATCCTCCTTCCATTTTCCCTGGGAAAGAAAACTCAGCAGTCTAGGTTCCTGATGTCAGTTTGTAGGGCTCCCTTGGGTCTATCAGGGCAGCACAAGTTTGAGGTGGGGACAACTTCGGTCTGGGGTCCATCCTTCGATATAAGGATTTTTTGCAGTCAGGGCCAGGGGCCCCTGGGCACATCCTTTTTCCATTTTCCCTGGGAAAGAAAACTCAGCAGTCCGGGTTCCTGATGTCAGTTTGTAGGGCTCCCTTGGGTCTATCAGGGCAGCACAAGTTTGAGGTGGGGACAACTTCGGTGTGGGGTCCATCCTTCGATATAAGGATATTTTGCAGTCAGGGCCAGGGGCCCCTGGGCACATCCTTTTTCCATTTTCCCTGGGAAAGAAAACTCAGCAGTCCAGGTTCCTGATGTCAGTTTGTAGGGCTCCCTTGGGTGTATCAGGGCAGCACAAGTTTGAGGTGGGGACAACTTCGGTGTGGGGTCCATCCTTCGATATAAGGATTCTTTGCAGTGAGGCCCCAGCCCAGGGCCAGGGGCCCCTGGGCACATCCTTTTTCCATTTTCCCTGGGAAAGAAAACTCAGCAGTCCAGGTTCCTGATGTCAGTTTGTAGGGCTCCCTTGGGTCTATCAGGGCAGCACAAGTTTGAGGTGGGGACAACTTCGGTGTGGGGTCCATCCTTCGATATAAGGATTCTTTGCAGTCAGGGCCAGGGGCCCCTGGGCACATCCTTTTTCCATTTTCCCTGGGAAAGAAAACTCAGCAGTCCAGGTTCCTGATGTCAGTTTGTAGGGCTCCCTTGGGTCTATCAGGGCAGCACAAGTTTGAGGTGGGGACAACTTCGGTGTGGGCTCCATCCTTCGATATAAGGATTTTTTGCAGTCAGGGCCAGGGGCCCCTGGGCACATCCTTTTTCCATTTTCCCTGGGAAAGAAAACTCAGCAGTCCAGGTTCCTGATGTCAGTTTGTAGGGCTCCCTTGGGTCTATCAGGGCAGCACAATTTTAAGGTGGGGACAACTTCGGTGTGGGGTCCATCCTTCGATATAAGGATTCTTTGCAGTGAGGCCCCAGCCCATGGCCAGGGGCCCCTGGGCACATCCTCCTTCCATTTTCCCTGGGAAAGAAAACTCAGCAGTCTAGGTTCCTGATGTCAGTTTGTAGGGCTCCCTTGGGTCTATCAGGGCAGCACAAGTTTGAGGTGGGGACAACTTCGGTCTGGGGTCCATCCTTCGATATAAGGATTTTTTGCAGTCAGGGCCAGGGGCCCCTGGGCACATCCTTTTTCCATTTTCCCTGGGAAAGAAAACTCAGCAGTCCGGGTTCCTGATGTCAGTTTGTAGGGCTCCCTTGGGTCTATCAGGGCAGCACAAGTTTGAGGTGGGGACAACTTCGGTGTGGGGTCCATCCTTCGATATAAGGATATTTTGCAGTCAGGGCCAGGGGCCCCTGGGCACATCCTTTTTCCATTTTCCCTGGGAAAGAAAACTCAGCAGTCCAGGTTCCTGATGTCAGTTTGTAGGGCTCCCTTGGGTGTATCAGGGCAGCACAAGTTTGAGGTGGGGACAACTTCGGTGTGGGGTCCATCCTTCGATATAAGGATTCTTTGCAGTGAGGCCCCAGCCCAGGGCCAGGGGCCCCTGGGCACATCCTTTTTCCATTTTCCCTGGGAAAGAAAACTCAGCAGTCCAGGTTCCTGATGTCAGTTTGTAGGGCTCCCTTGGGTCTATCAGGGCAGCACAAGTTTGAGGTGGGGACAACTTCGGTGTGGGGTCCATCCTTCGATATAAGGATTCTTTGCAGTGAGGCCCCAGCCAGGGCCAGGGGCCCCTGGGCACATCCTTTTTCCATTTTCCCTAGGAACGAAAACTCAGCAGTCCAGGTTCCTGATGTCAGTTTGTAGGGCTCCCTTGGGTCTATCAGGGCAGCACAAGTTTGAGGATGGGACAACTTCGGTGTGGGGTCCATCCTTCGATATAAGGATTTTTTGCAGTCAGGGCCAGGGGCCCCTGTGCACATCCTTTTTCCATTTTCCCTGGGAAAGAAAACTCAGCAGTCCAGGTTCCTGATGTCAGTTTGTAGGGCTCCCTTGGGTCTATCAGGGCAGCACAAGTTTGAGGTGGGGACAACTTCGGTGTGGGGTCCATCCTTCGTTATAAGGATTCTTTGCAGTCAGGGCCTGGGGCCCCTGGGCACATCCTTTTTCCATTTTTTCTGGGAAAGAAAACTCAGCAGTCCAGGTTCCTGATGTCAGTTTGTAGGGCTCCCTTGGGTCTATCAGGGCAGCACAAGTTTGAGGTGGAGACAACTTCGGTGTGGGGTCCATCCTTCGATATAAGGATTCTTTGCAGTGGGGCCCAGCCCAGGGCCAGGGGACCCTGGGCACATCCTTTTTCCATTTTCCCTGGGAAAGAAAACTCAGCAGTCCAGGTTCCTGATGTCAGTTTGTAGGGCTCCCTTGGGTCTATCAGGGCAGCACAAGTTTGAGGTGGGGACAACTTCGGTGTGGGGTCCATCCTTCGATATAAGGATTTTTTGCAGTCAGGGCCAGGGGCCCTTGGGCACATCCTTTCTCCATTTTCCCTGGGAAAGAAAACTCAGCAGTCCAGGTTCCTGATGTCAGTTTGTAGGGCTCCCTTGGGTCTATCAGGGCAGCACAAGTTTGAGGTGGGGACAACTTCGGTGTGGGGTCCATCCTTCGATATAAGGATTCTTTGCAGTGAGGCCCCAGCCCAGGGCCAGGGGCCCCTGGGCACATCCTTTTTCCATTTTTTCTGGGAAAGAAAACTCAGCAGTCCAGGTTCCTGATGTCAGTTTGTAGGGCTCCCTTGGGTCTATCAGGGCAGCACAAGTTTGAGGTGGGGACAACTTCGGTCTGGGGTCCATCCTTCGATATAAGGATTTTTTGCAGTCAGGGCCAGGGGCCCCTGGGCACATCCTTTTTCCATTTTCCCTGGGAAAGAAAACTCAGCAGTCCAGGTTCCTGATGTCAGTTTGTAGGGCTCCCTTGGGTCTATCAGGGCAGCACAAGTTTGAGGTGGGGACAACTTCGGTGTGGGGTCCATCCTTCGATATAAGGATTCTTTGCAGTCAGGGCCAGGGGCCCCTGGGCACATCCTTTTTCCATTTTCCCTAGGAAAGAAAACTCAGCAGTCCAGGTTCCTGATGTCAGTTTGTAGGGCTCCCTTGGGTCTATCAGGGCAGCACAAGTTTGAGGTGGGGACAACTTCGGTTTGGGGTCCATCCTTCGATATATGGATTTTTTGCAGTCAGGGCCAGGGGCCCCTGGGCACATCCTTTTTCCATTTTCCCTGGGAAAGAAAACTCAGCAGTCCAGGTTCCTGATGTCAGTTTGTAGGGCTCCCTTGGGTCTATCAGGGCAGCACAAGTTTGAGGTGGGGACAACTTCGGTGTGGGGTCCATCCTTCGATATAAGGATTTTTTGCAGTCAGGGCCAGGGGCCCAGGGCCAGGGGCCCCTGGGCACATCCTTTTTCCATTTTCCCTGGGAAAGAAAACTCAGCAGTCCAGTTTCCTGATGTCAGTTTGTAGGGTTCCCTTGGGGCTATCAGGGCAGCACAAGTTTGAGGTGGGGACAACTTCGGTGTGGGGTCCATCCCTCGATATAAGGATTTTTTGCAGTCAGGGCCAGGGGCCCCTGGGCACATCCTTTTTCCATTTTCCCTGGGAAAGAAAACTCAGCAGTCCAGGTTCCTGATGTCAGCTTGTAGGGCTCCCTTGGGTCTATCAGGGCAGCACAAGTTTGAGGTGGGGACAATTTCGGTGTGGGGTCCATCCTTCGATATAAGGATTTTTTGTAGTGAGGCCCCAGCCCAGGGCCAGGGAAACCTGGGCACATCCTTTTTCCATTTTCCCTGGGAAAGAAAACTCAGCAGTCCAGGTTCCTGATGTCAGTTTGTAGGGTTCCCTTGGGTCTATCAGGGCAGCACAAGTTTGAGGTGGGCACAACTTCAGTCTGGGGTCCATCCTTCGATATAAGGATTTTTTGCAGTCAGGGCCAGGGGCCCCTGGGCACAACCTTTTTCCATTTTCCCTGGGAAAGAAAACTCAGCAGTCCAGGTTCCTGATGTCAGTTTGTAGGGCTCCCTTGGGTCTATCAGGGCAGCACAAGTTTGAGGTGGGGACAACTTCGGTGTGGGGTCCATCCTTCGATATAAGGATTCTTTGCAGTCAGGGCCAGGGGCCCCTGGGCACATCCTTTTTCCATTTTTTCTGGGAAAGAAAACTCAGCAGTCCAGGTTCCTGATGTCAGTTTGTAGGGCTCCCTTGGGTGTATCAGGGCAGCACAAGTTTGAGGTGGGGACAACTTCGGTGTGGGGTCCATCCTTCGATATAAGGATTTTTTGCAGTCAGGGCCAGGGGCCCCTGGGCACATCCTTTTTCCATTTTCCCTGGGAAAGAAAACTCAGCAGTCCAGGTTCCTGATGTCAGTTTGTAGGGCTCCCTTGGGTCTATCAGGGCAGCACAAGTTTGAGGTGGGGACAACTTCGGTGTGGGGTCCATCCTTCGATATAAGGATTCTTTGCAGTGAGGTCCCAGCCCAGGGCCAGGGGCCCCTGGGCACATCCTTTTTCCATTTTCCCTGGGAAAGAAAACTCAGCAGTCCAGGTTCCTGATGTCAGTTTGTAGGGCTCCCTTGGGTCTATCAGGGCAGCACAAGTTTGAGGTGGGGACAACTTCGGTGTGGGGTCCATCCTTCGATATAAGGATTCTTTGCAGTCAGGGCCAGGGGCCCCTGGGCACATCCTTTTTCCATTTTCCCTGGGAAAGAAAACTCAGCAGTCCAGGTTCCTGATGTCAGTTTGTAGGGCTCCCTTGGGTCTATCAGGGCAGCACAAGTTTGAGGTGGGGACAACTTCGGTGTGGGGTCCATCCTTCGATATAAGGATTCTTTGCAGTGAGGCCCCAGCCCAGGGCCAGGGGCCCCTGGGCACATCCTTTTTCCATTTTCCCTGGGAAAGAAAACTCAGCAGTCCAGGTTCCTGATGTCAGTTTGTAGGGCTCCCTTGGGTCTATCAGGGCAGCACAAGTTTGAGGTGGGGACAACTTCGGTGTGGGGTCCATCCTTCGATATAAGGATTCTTTGCAGTCAGGGCCAGGGGCCCCTGGGCACATCCTTTTTCCATTTTCCCTGGGAAAGAAAACTCAGCAGTCCAGGTTCCTGATGTCAGTTTGTAGGGCTCCCTTGGGTCTATCAGGGCAGCACAAGTTTGAGGTGGGGACAACTTCGGTGTGGGGTCCATCCTTCGATATAAGGATTTTTTGCAGTCAGGGCCAGGGGCCCCTGGGCACATCCTTTTTCCATTTTCCCTGGGAAAGAAAACTCAGCAGTCCAGGTTCCTGATGTCAGTTTGTAGGGCTCCCTTGGGTGTATCAGGGCAGCACAAGTTTGAGGTGGGGACAACTTCGGTGTGGGGTCCATCCTTCGATATAAGGATTCTTTGCAGTGAGGTCCCAGCCCAGGGCCAGGGGCCCCTGGGCACATCCTTTTTCCATTTTCCCTGGGAAAGAAAACTCAGCAGTCCAGGTTCCTGATGTCAGTTTGTAGGGCTCCCTTGGGTCTATCAGGGCAGCACAAGTTTGAGGTGGGGACAACTTCGGTGTGGGGTCCATCCTTCGATATAAGGATTCTTTGCAGTCAGGGCCAGGGGCCCCTGGGCACATCCTTTTTCCATTTTCCCTGGGAAAGAAAACTCAGCAGTCCAGGTTCCTGATGTCAGTTTGTAGGGCTCCCTTGGGTCTATCAGGGCAGCACAATTTTAAGGTGGGGACATCTTCGGTCTGGGGTCCATCCTTCGATATAAGGATTCTTTGCAGTGCGGCCCCGGGGCCCAGGGCCAGGGGCCCCTGGGCACATCCTTTTTCCATTTTCCCTGGGAAAGAAAACTCAGCAGTCCAGGTTCCTGATGTCAGTTTGTAGGGCTCCCTTGGGTCTATCAGGGCAGCACAAGTTTGAGGTGGGGACAACTTTGGTGTGGGGTCCATCCTTCGATATAAGGATTTTTTGCAGTCAGGGCCAGGGGCCCCTGGGCACATCCTTTTTCCATTTTCCCTGGAAAAGAAAACTCAGCAGTCCAGGTTCCTGATGTCAGTTTGTAGGGCTCCCTTGGGTCTATCAGGGCAGCACAATTTTAAGGTGGGGACAACTTCGGTGTGGGGTCCATCCTTCGATATAAGGATTCTTTGCAGTGAGGCCCCAGCCCAGGGCCAGGGGCTCCTGGGCACATCCTTCTTCCATTTTCCCTGGGAAAGAAAACTCAGCAGTCTAGGTTCCTGATGTCAGTTTGTAGGGCTCCCTTGGGTCTATCAGGGCAGCACAAGTTTGAGGTGGGGACAACTTCGGTGTGGGGTCCATCCTTCGATATAAGGATTTTTTGCAGTCAGGGCCAGGGGCCCCTGGGCACATCCTTTTTCCATTTTCCCTGGGAAAGAAAACTCAGCAGTCCAGGTTCCTGATGTCAGTTTGTAGGGCTCCCTTGGGTCTATCAGGGCAGCACAAGTTTGAGGTGGGGACAACTTCGGTGTGGGGTCCATCCTTCGATATAAGGATTTTTTGCAGTCAGGGCCAGGGGCCCCTGGGCACATCCTTTTTCCATTTTTTCTGGGAAAGAAAACTCAGCAGTCCAGGTTCCTGATGTCAGTTTGTAGGGCTCCCTTGGGTCTATCAGGGCAGCACAAGTTTGAGGTGGGGACAACTTCGGTGTGGGGTCCATCCTTCGATATAAGGATTCTTTGCAGTCAGGGCCTGGGGCCCCTGGGCACATCCTTTTTCCATTTTCCCTGGGAAAGAAAACTCAGCAGTCCAGGTTCCTGATGTCAGTTTGTAGGGCTCCCTTGGGTCTATCAGGGCAGCACAAGTTTGAGGTGGGGACAACTTCGGTGTGGGGTCCATCCTTCGATATAAGGATTTTTTGCAGTCAGGGCCAGGGGCCCCTGGGCACATCCTTTTTCCATTTTCCCTGGGAAAGAAAACTCAGCAGTCCAGGTTCCTGATGTCAGTTTGTAGGGCTCCCTTGGGTCTATCAGGGCAGCACAAGTTTGAGGTGGGGACAACTTCGGTGTGGGGTCCATCCTTCGATATAAGGATTTTTTGCAGTCAGGGCCAGGGGCCCCTGGGCACATCCTTTTTCCATTTTCCCTGGGAAAGAAAACTCAGCAGTCCAGGTTCCTGATGTCAGTTTGTAGGGCTCCCTTGGGTGTATCAGGGCAGCACAAGTTTGAGGTGGGGACAACTTCGGTGTGGGGTCCATCCTTCGATATAAGGATTCTTTGCAGTGAGGTCCCAGCCCAGGGCCAGGGGCCCCTGGGCACATCCTTTTTCCATTTTCCCTGGGAAAGAAAACTCAGCAGTCCAGGTTCCTGATGTCAGTTTGTAGGGCTCCCTTGGGTCTATCAGGGCAGCACAAGTTTGAGGTGGGGACAACTTCGGTGTGGGGTCCATCCTTCGATATAAGGATTCTTTGCAGTCAGGGCCAGGGGCCCCTGGGCACATCCTTTTTCCATTTTCCCTGGGAAAGAAAACTCAGCAGTCCAGGTTCCTGATGTCAGTTTGTAGGGCTCCCTTGGGTCTATCAGGGCAGCACAAGTTTGAGGTGGGGACAACTTCGGTGTGGGGTCCATCCTTCGATATAAGGATTCTTTGCAGTGAGGCCCCAGCCCAGGGCCAGGGGCCCCTGGGCACATCCTTTTTCCATTTTCCCTGGGAAAGAAAACTCAGCAGTCCAGGTTCCTGATGTCAGTTTGTAGGGCTCCCTTGGGTCTATCAGGGCAGCACAAGTTTGAGGTGGGGACAACTTCGGTGTGGGGTCCATCCTTCGATATAAGGATTCTTTGCAGTCAGGGCCAGGGGCCCCTGGGCACATCCTTTTTCCATTTTCCCTGGGAAAGAAAACTCAGCAGTCCAGGTTCCTGATGTCAGTTTGTAGGGCTCCCTTGGGTCTATCAGGGCAGCACAAGTTTGAGGTGGGGACAACTTCGGTGTGGGGTCCATCCTTCGATATAAGGATTTTTTGCAGTCAGGGCCAGGGGCCCCTGGGCACATCCTTTTTCCATTTTCCCTGGGAAAGAAAACTCAGCAGTCCAGGTTCCTGATGTCAGTTTGTAGGGCTCCCTTGGGTCTATCAGGGCAGCACAAGTTTGAGGTGGGGACAACTTCGGTGTGGGGTCCATCCTTCGATATAAGGATTTTTTGCAGTCAGGGCCAGGGGCCCCTGGGCACATCCTTTTTCCATTTTCCCTGGGAAAGAAAACTCAGCAGTCCAGGTTCCTGATGTCAGTTTGTAGGGCTCCCTTGGGTCTATCAGGGCAGCAAAATTTTAAGGTGGGGACAACTTCGGTGTGGGGTCCATCCTTCGATATAAGGATTCTTTGCAGTGAGGCCCCAGCCCATGGCCAGGGGCCCATGGGCACATCCTCCTTCCATTTTCCCTGGGAAAGAAAACTCAGCAGTCTAGGTTCCTGATGTCAGTTTGTAGGGCTCCCTTGGGTCTATCAGGGCAGCACAAGTTTGAGGTGGGGACAACTTCGGTCTGGGGTCCATCCTTCGATATAAGGATTTTTTGCAGTCAGGGCCAGGGGCCCCTGGGCACATCCTTTTTCCATTTTCCCTGGGAAAGAAAACTCAGCAGTCCGGGTTCCTGATGTCAGTTTGTAGGGCTCCCTTGGGTCTATCAGGGCAGCACAAGTTTGAGGTGGGGACAACTTCGGTGTGGGGTCCATCCTTCGATATAAGGATATTTTGCAGTCAGGGCCAGGGGCCCCTGGGCACATCCTTTTTCCATTTTCCCTGGGAAAGAAAACTCAGCAGTCCAGGTTCCTGATGTCAGTTTGTAGGGCTCCCTTGGGTGTATCAGGGCAGCACAAGTTTGAGGTGGGGACAACTTCGGTGTGGGGTCCATCCTTCGATATAAGGATTCTTCGCAGTGAGGCCCCAGCCCAGGGCCAGGGGCCCCTGGGCACATCCTTTTTCCATTTTCCCTGGGAAAGAAAACTCAGCAGTCCAGGTTCCTGATGTCAGTTTGTAGGGCTCCCTTGGGTCTATCAGGGCAGCACAAGTTTGAGGTGGGGACAACTTCGGTGTGGGGTCCATCCTTCGATATAAGGATTCTTTGCAGTGAGGCCCCAGCCAGGGCCAGGGGCCCCTGGGCACATCCTTTTTCCATTTTCCCTAGGAACGAAAACTCAGCAGTCCAGGTTCCTGATGTCAGTTTGTAGGGCTCCCTTGGGTCTATCAGGGCAGCACAAGTTTGAGGATGGGACAACTTCGGTGTGGGGTCCATCCTTCGATATAAGGATTTTTTGCAGTCAGGGCCAGGGGCCCCTGTGCACATCCTTTTTCCATTTTCCCTGGGAAAGAAAACTCAGCAGTCCAGGTTCCTGATGTCAGTTTGTAGGGCTCCCTTGGGTCTATCAGGGCAGCACAAGTTTGAGGTGGGGACAACTTCGGTGTGGGGTCCATCCTTCGTTATAAGGATTCTTTGCAGTCAGGGCCTGGGGCCCCTGGGCACATCCTTTTTCCATTTTCCCTGGGAAAGAAAACTCAGCAGTCCAGGTTCCTGATGTCAGTTTGTAGGGCTCCCTTGGGTCTATCAGGGCAGCACAAGTTTGAGGTGGAGACAACTTCGGTGTGGGGTCCATCCTTCGATATAAGGATTCTTTGCAGTGGGGCCCAGCCCAGGGCCAGGGGACCCTGGGCACATCCTTTTTCCATTTTCCCTGGGAAAGAAAACTCAGCAGTCCAGGTTCCTGATGTCAGTTTGTAGGGCTCCCTTGGGTCTATCAGGGCAGTACAAGTTTGAGGTGGGGACAACTTCGGTGTGGGGTCCATCCTTCGATATAAGGATTTTTTGCAGTCAGGGCCAGGGGCCCCTGGGCACATCCTTCGGCCATTTTCCCTGGGAAAGAAAACTCAGCAGTCCAGGTTCCTGATGTCAGTTTGTAGGGCTCCCTTGGGTCTATCAGGGCAGCACAAGTTTGAGGTGGGGACAACTTCGGTGTGGGGTCCATCCTTCGATATAAGGATTTTTTGCAGTCAGGGCCAGGGGCCCTTGGGCACATCCTTTCTCCATTTTCCCTGGGAAAGAAAACTCAGCAGTCCAGGTTCCTGATGTCAGTTTGTAGGGCTCCCTTGGGTCTATCAGGGCAGCACAAGTTTGAGGTGGGGACAACTTCGGTGTGGGGTCCATCCTTCGATATAAGGATTCTTTGCAGTGAGGCCCCAGCCCAGGGCCAGGGGCCCCTGGGCACATCCTTTTTCCATTTTTTCTGGGAAAGAAAACTCAGCAGTCCAGGTTCCTGATGTCAGTTTGTAGGGCTCCCTTGGGTCTATCAGGGCAGCACAAGTTTGAGGTGGGGACAACTTCGGTGTGGGGTCCATCCTTCGATATAAGGATTTTTTGCAGTCAGGGCCAGGGGCCCCTGGGCACATCCTTTTTCCATTTTCCCTGGGAAAGAAAACTCAGCAGTCCAGGTTCCTGATGTCAGTTTGTAGGGCTCCCTTGGGTCTATCAGGGCAGCACAAGTTTGAGGTGGGG
Organism: Lonchura striata; assembly: GCF_046129695.1. NCBI lineage: Eukaryota > Metazoa > Chordata > Aves > Passeriformes > Estrildidae > Lonchura > Lonchura striata. The sequence goes on from NW_027461108.1 coordinate 26,752, forward strand.
ACAACTTCGGTGTGGGGTCCATCCTTCGATATAAGGATTTTTTGCAGTCAGGGCCAGGGGCCCCTGGGCACATCCTTTTTCCATTTTCCCTAGGAAAGAAAACTCAGCAGTCCAGGTTCCTGATGTCAGTTTGTAGGGCTCCCTTGGGTGTATCAGGGCAGCACAAGTTTGAGGTGGGGACAACTTCGGTTTGGGGTCCATCCTTCGATATATGGATTTTTTGCAGTCAGGGCCAGGGGCCCCTGGGCACATCCTTTTTCCATTTTCCCTGGGAAAGAAAACTCAGCAGTCCAGGTTCCTGATGTCAGTTTGTAGGGCTCCCTTGGGTCTATCAGGGCAGCACAAGTTTGAGGTGGGGACAACTTCGGTGTGGGGTCCATCCTTCGATATAAGGATTTTTTGCAGTCAGGGCCAGGGGCCCAGTGCCAGGGGCCCCTGGGCACATCCTTTTTCCATTTTCCCTGGGAAAGAAAACTCAGCAGTCCAGTTTCCTGATGTCAGTTTGTAGGGTTCCCTTGGGGCTATCAGGGCAGCACAAGTTTGAGGTGGGGACAACTTCGGTGTGGGGTCCATCCCTCGATATAAGGATTTTTTGCAGTCAGGGCCAGGGGCCCCTGGGCACATCCTTTTTCCATTTTCCCTGGGAAAGAAAACTCAGCAGTCCAGGTTCCTGATGTCAGTTTGTAGGGCTCCCTTGGGTCTATCAGGGCAGCACAAGTTTGAGATGGGGACAATTTCGGTGTGGGGTCCATCCTTCGATATAAGGATTTTTTGTAGTGAGGCCCCAGCCCAGGGCCAGGGAAACCTGGGCACATCCTTTTTCCATTTTCCCTGGGAAAGAAAACTCAGCAGTCCAGTTTCCTGATGTCAGTTTGTAGGGCTCCCTTGGGTCTATCAGGGCAGCACAAGTTTGAGGTGGGCACAACTTCAGTCTGGGGTCCATCCTTCGATATAAGGATTTTTTGCAGTCAGGGCCAGGGGCCCCTGGGCACATCCTTTTTCCATTTTCCCTGGGAAAGAAAACTCAGCAGTCCAGGTTCCTGATGTCAGTTTGTAGGGCTCCCTTGGGTCTATCAGGGCAGCACAAGTTTGAGGTGGGGACAACTTCGGTGTGGGGTCCATCCTTCGATATAAGGATTCTTTGCAGTCAGGGCCTGGGGCCCCTGGGCACATCCTTTTTCCATTTTCCCTGGGAAAGAAAACTCAGCAGTCCAGGTTCCTGATGTCAGTTTGTAGGGCTCCCTTGGGTCTATCAGGGCAGCACAAGTTTGAGGTGGGGACAACTTCGGTGTGGGGTCCATCCTTCGATATAAGGATTTTTTGCAGTCAGGGCCAGGGGCCCCTGGGCACATCCTTTTTCCATTTTCCCTGGGAAAGAAAACTCAGCAGTCCAGGTTCCTGATGTCAGTTTGTAGGGCTCCCTTGGGTGTATCAGGGCAGCACAAGTTTGAGGTGGGGACAACTTCGGTGTGGGGTCCATCCTTCGATATAAGGATTCTTTGCAGTGAGGTCCCAGCCCAGGGCCAGGGGCCCCTGGGCACATCCTTTTTCCATTTTCCCTGGGAAAGAAAACTCAGCAGTCCAGGTTCCTGATGTCAGTTTGTAGGGCTCCCTTGGGTCTATCAGGGCAGCACAAGTTTGAGGTGGGGACAACTTCGGTGTGGGGTCCATCCTTCGATATAAGGATTCTTTGCAGTCAGGGCCAGGGGCCCCTGGGCACATCCTTTTTCCATTTTCCCTGGGAAAGAAAACTCAGCAGTCCAGGTTCCTGATGTCAGTTTGTAGGGCTCCCTTGGGTCTATCAGGGCAGCACAAGTTTGAGGTGGGGACAACTTCGGTGTGGGGTCCATCCTTCGATATAAGGATTCTTTGCAGTGAGGCCCCAGCCCAGGGCCAGGGGCCCCTGGGCACATCCTTTTTCCATTTTCCCTGGGAAAGAAAACTCAGCAGTCCAGGTTCCTGATGTCAGTTTGTAGGGCTCCCTTGGGTCTATCAGGGCAGCACAAGTTTGAGGTGGGGACAACTTCGGTGTGGGGTCCATCCTTCGATATAAGGATTCTTTGCAGTCAGGGCCAGGGGCCCCTGGGCACATCCTTTTTCCATTTTCCCTGGGAAAGAAAACTCAGCAGTCCAGGTTCCTGATGTCAGTTTGTAGGGCTCCCTTGGGTCTATCAGGGCAGCACAAGTTTGAGGTGGGGACAACTTCGGTGTGGGGTCCATCCTTCGATATAAGGATTTTTTGCAGTCAGGGCCAGGGGCCCCTGGGCACATCCTTTTTCCATTTTCCCTGGGAAAGAAAACTCAGCAGTCCAGGTTCCTGATGTCAGTTTGTAGGGCTCCCTTGGGTCTATCAGGGCAGCACAAGTTTGAGGTGGGGACAACTTCGGTGTGGGGTCCATCCTTCGATATAAGGATTTTTTGCAGTCAGGGCCAGGGGCCCCTGGGCACATCCTTTTTCCATTTTCCCTGGGAAAGAAAACTCAGCAGTCCAGGTTCCTGATGTCAGTTTGTAGGGCTCCCTTGGGTCTATCAGGGCAGCACAATTTTAAGGTGGGGACATCTTCGGTGTGGGGTCCATCCTTCGATATAAGGATTCTTTGCAGTGCGGCCCCAGCCCAGGGCCAGGGGCCCCTGGGCACATCCTTTTTCCATTTTCCCTGGGAAAGAAAACTCAGCAGTCCAGGTTCCTGATGTCAGTTTGTAGGGCTCCCTTGGGTCTATCAGGGCAGCACAAGTTTGAGGTGGGGACAACTTCGGTGTGGGGTCCATCCTTCGTTATAAGGATTCTTTGCAGTGAGGCCCCAGCCCAGGGCCAGGGGCCCCTGGGCACATCCTTTTTCCATTTTCCCTAGGAAAGAAAAGTCAGCAGTCCAGGTTCCTGATGTCAGTTTGTAGGGCTCCCTTGGGTCTATCAGGGCAGCACAAGTTTGAGGTGGGGACAACTTCGGTGTGGGGTCCATCCTTCGATATAAGGATTCTTTGCAGTCAGGGCCAGGGGCCCCTGGGCACATCCTTTTTCCATTTTCCCTGGGAAAGAAAACTCAGCAGTCCAGGTTCCTGATGTCAGTTTGTAGGGCTCCCTTGGGTCTATCAGGGCAGCACAAGTTTGAGGTGGGGACAACTTCGGTGTGGGGTCCATCCTTCGATATAAGGATTTTTTGCAGTCAGGGCCAGGGGCCCTTGGGCACATCCTTTTTCCATTTTCCCTGGGAAAGAAAACTCAGCAGTCCAGGTTCCTGATGTCAGTTTGTAGGGCTCCCTTGGGTCTATCAGGGCAGCACAAGTTTGAGGTGGGGACAACTTCGGTGTGGGGTCCATCCTTCGATATAAGGATTCTTTGCAGTGAGGCCCCAGCCCAGGGCCAGGGGCCCCTGGGCACATCCTTTTTCCATTTTCCCTGGGAAAGAAAACTCAGCAGTCCAGGTTCCTGATGTCAGTTTGTAGGGCTCCCTTGGGTCTATCAGGGCAGCACAAGTTTGAGGTGGGGACAACTTCGGTGTGGGGTCCATCCTTCGATATAAGGATTCTTTGCAGTCAGGGCCAGGGGCCCCTGGGCACATCCTTTTTCCATTTTCCCTGGGAAAGAAAACTCAGCAGTCCAGGTTCCTGATGTCAGTTTGTAGGGCTCCCTTGGGTCTATCAGGGCAGCACAAGTTTGAGGTGGGGACAACTTCGGTGTGGGGTCCATCCTTCGATATAAGGATTTTTTGCAGTCAGGGCCAGGGGCCCCTGGGCACATCCTTTTTCCATTTTCCCTGGAAAAGAAAACTCAGCAGTCCAGGTTCCTGATGTCAGTTTGTAGGGCTCCCTTGGGTCTATCAGGGCAGCACAATTTTAAGGTGGGGACAACTTCGGTGTGGGGTCCATCCCTCGATATAAGGATTCTTTGCAGTGAGGCCCCAGCCCAGGGCCAGGGGCTCCTGGGCACATCCTTCTTCCATTTTCCCTGGCTAAGAAAACTCAGCAGTCTAGGTTCCTGATGTCAGTTTGTAGGGCTCCCTTGGGTCTATCAGGGCAGCACAAGTTTGAGGTGGGGACAACTTCGGTGTGGGGTCCATCCTTCGATATAAGGATTTTTTGCAGTCAGGGCCAGGGGCCCCTGGGCACATCCTTTTTCCATTTTCCCTGGGAAAGAAAACTCAGCAGTCCAGGTTCCTGATGTCAGTTTGTAGGGCTCCCTTGGGTCTATCAGGGCAGCACAAGTTTGAGGTGGGGACAACTTCGGTGTGGGGTCCATCCTTCGATATAAGGATTCTTTGCAGTGCGGCCCCAGCCCAGGGCCAGGGGCCCCTGGGCACATCCTTTTTCCATTTTCCCTGGGAAAGAAAACTCAGCAGTCCAGGTTCCTGATGTCAGTTTGTAGGGCTCCCTTGGGTCTATCAGGGCAGCACAAGTTTGAGGTGGGGACAACTTCGGTGTGGGGTCCATCCTTCGATATAAGGATTCTTTGCAGTGAGGCCCCAGCCCAGGGCCAGGGGCCCCTGGGCACATCCTTTTTCCATTTTCCCTGGGAAAGAAAACTCAGCAGTCCAGGTTCCTGATGTCAGTTTGTAGGGCTCCCTTGGGTCTATCAGGGCAGCACAAGTTTGAGGTGGGGACAACTTCGGTGTGGGGTCCATCCTTCGATATAAGGATTCTTTGCAGTCAGGGCCAGGGGCCCCTGGGCACATCCTTTTTCCATTTTCCCTGGGAAAGAAAACTCAGCAGTCCAGGTTCCTGATGTCAGTTTGTAGGGCTCCCTTGGGTGTATCAGGGCAGCACAAGTTTGAGGTGGGGACAACTTCGGTGTGGGGTCCATCCTTCGATATAAGGATTCTTTGCAGTCAGGGCCAGGGGCCCCTGGGCACATCCTTTTTCCATTTTCCCTGGGAAAGAAAACTCAGCAGTCCAGGTTCCTGATGTCAGTTTGTAGGGCTCCCTTGGGTCTATCAGGGCAGCACAAGTTTGAGGTGGGGACAACTTCGGTGTGGGGTCCATCCTTCGATATAAGGATTCTTTGCAGTGAGGCCCCAGCCCAGGGCCAGGGGCCCCTGGGCACATCCTTTTTCCATTTTCCCTGGGAAAGAAAACTCAGCAGTCCAGGTTCCTGATGTCAGTTTGTAGGGCTCCCTTGGGTCTATCAGGGCAGCACAAGTTTGAGGTGGGGACAACTTCGGTGTGGGGTCCATCCTTCGATATAAGGATTCTTTGCAGTCAGGGCCAGGGGCCCCTGGGCACATCCTTTTTCCATTTTCCCTGGGAAAGAAAACTCAGCAGTCCAGGTTCCTGATGTCAGTTTGTAGGGCTCCCTTGGGTCTATCAGGGCAGCACAAGTTTGAGGTGGGGACAACTTCGGTGTGGGGTCCATCCTTCGATATAAGGATTTTTTGCAGTCAGGGCCAGGGGCCCCTGGGCACATCCTTTTTCCATTTTCCCTGGAAAAGAAAACTCAGCAGTCCAGGTTCCTGATGTCAGTTTGTAGGGCTCCCTTGGGTCTATCAGGGCAGCACAATTTTAAGGTGGGGACAACTTCGGTGTGGGGTCCATCCCTCGATATAAGGATTCTTTGCAGTGAGGCCCCAGCCCAGGGCCAGGGGCTCCTGGGCACATCCTTCTTCCATTTTCCCTGGCTAAGAAAACTCAGCAGTCTAGGTTCCTGATGTCAGTTTGTAGGGCTCCCTTGGGTCTATCAGGGCAGCACAAGTTTGAGGTGGGGACAACTTCGGTGTGGGGTCCATCCTTCGATATAAGGATTTTTTGCAGTCAGGGCCAGGGGCCCCTGGGCACATCCTTTTTCCATTTTCCCTGGGAAAGAAAACTCAGCAGTCCAGGTTCCTGATGTCAGTTTGTAGGGCTCCCTTGGGTCTATCAGGGCAGCACAAGTTTGAGGTGGGGACAACTTCGGTGTGGGGTCCATCCTTCGATATAAGGATTCTTTGCAGTGCGGCCCCAGCCCAGGGCCAGGGGCCCCTGGGCACATCCTTTTTCCATTTTCCCTGGGAAAGAAAACTCAGCAGTCCAGGTTCCTGATGTCAGTTTGTAGGGCTCCCTTGGGTCTATCAGGGCAGCACAAGTTTGAGGTGGGGACAACTTCGGTGTGGGGTCCATCCTTCGATATAAGGATTCTTTGCAGTGAGGCCCCAGCCCAGGGCCAGGGGCCCCTGGGCACATCCTTTTTCCATTTTCCCTGGGAAAGAAAACTCAGCAGTCCAGGTTCCTGATGTCAGTTTGTAGGGCTCCCTTGGGTCTATCAGGGCAGCACAAGTTTGAGGTGGGGACAACTTCGGTGTGGGGTCCATCCTTCGATATAAGGATTCTTTGCAGTCAGGGCCAGGGGCCCCTGGGCACATCCTTTTTCCATTTTCCCTGGGAAAGAAAACTCAGCAGTCCAGGTTCCTGATGTCAGTTTGTAGGGCTCCCTTGGGTGTATCAGGGCAGCACAAGTTTGAGGTGGGGACAACTTCGGTGTGGGGTCCATCCTTCGATATAAGGATTCTTTGCAGTCAGGGCCAGGGGCCCCTGGGCACATCCTTTTTCCATTTTCCCTGGGAAAGAAAACTCAGCAGTCCAGGTTCCTGATGTCAGTTTGTAGGGCTCCCTTGGGTCTATCAGGGCAGCACAAGTTTGAGGTGGGGACAACTTCGGTGTGGGGTCCATCCTTCGATATAAGGATTTTTTGCAGTCAGGGCCAGGGGCCCCTGGGCACATCCTTTTTCCATTTTCCCTGGGAAAGAAAACTCAGCAGTCCAGGTTCCTGATGTCAGTTTGTAGGGCTCCCTTGGGTCTATCAGGGCAGCACAATTTTAAGGTGGGGACATCTTCGGTCTGGGGTCCATCCTTCGATATAAGGATTCTTTGCAGTGCGGCCCCGGGGCCCAGGGCCAGGGGCCCCTGGGCACATCCTTTTTCCATTTTCCCTGGGAAAGAAAACTCAGCAGTCCAGGTTCCTGATGTCAGTTTGTAGGGCTCCCTTGGGTCTATCAGGGCAGCACAAGTTTGAGGTGGGGACAACTTTGGTGTGGGGTCCATCCTTCGATATAAGGATTTTTTGCAGTCAGGGCCAGGGGCCCCTGGGCACATCCTTTTTCCATTTTCCCTGGGAAAGAAAACTCAGCAGTCCAGGTTCCTGATGTCAGTTTGTAGGGCTCCCTTGGGTCTATCAGGGCAGCACAAGTTTGAGGTGGGGACAACTTCGGTGTGGGGTCCATCCTTCGATATAAGGATTCTTTGCAGTGAGGCCCCAGCCCAGGGCCAGGGGCCCCTGGGCACATCCTTTTTCCATTTTCCCTGGGAAAGAAAACTCAGCAGTCCAGGTTCCTGATGTCAGTTTGTAGGGCTCCCTTGGGTCTATCAGGGCAGCACAAGTTTGAGGTGGGGACAACTTCGGTGTGGGGTCCATCCTTCGATATAAGGATTCTTTGCAGTCAGGGCCAGGGGCCCCTGGGCACATCCTTTTTCCATTTTCCCTGGGAAAGAAAACTCAGCAGTCCAGGTTCCTGATGTCAGTTTGTAGGGCTCCCTTGGGTCTATCAGGGCAGCACAAGTTTGAGGTGGGGACAACTTCGGTGTGGGGTCCATCCTTCGATATAAGGATTTTTTGCAGTCAGGGCCAGGGGCCCCTGGGCACATCCTTTTTCCATTTTCCCTGGGAAAGAAAACTCAGCAGTCCAGGTTCCTGATGTCAGTTTGTAGGGCTCCCTTGGGTCTATCAGGGCAGCACAAGTTTGAGGTGGGGACAACTTCGGTGTGGGGTCCATCCTTCGATATAAGGATTCTTTGCAGTCAGGGCCTGGGGCCCCTGGGCACATCCTTTTTCCATTTTCCCTGGGAAAGAAAACTCAGCAGTCCAGGTTCCTGATGTCAGTTTGTAGGGCTCCCTTGGGTCTATCAGGGCAGCACAAGTTTGAGGTGGGGACAACTTCGGTGTGGGGTCCATCCTTCGATATAAGGATTTTTTGCAGTCAGGGCCAGGGGCCCCTGGGCACATCCTTTTTCCATTTTCCCTGGGAAAGAAAACTCAGCAGTCCAGGTTCCTGATGTCAGTTTGTAGGGCTCCCTTGGGTCTATCAGGGCAGCACAAGTTTGAGGTGGGGACAACTTCGGTGTGGGGTCCATCCTTCGATATAAGGATTCTTTGCAGTGAGGCCCCAGCCCAGGGCCAGGGGCCCCTGGGCACATCCTTTTTCCATTTTCCCTGGGAAAGAAAACTCAGCAGTCCAGGTTCCTGATGTCAGTTTGTAGGGCTCCCTTGGGTCTATCAGGGCAGCACAAGTTTGAGGTGGGGACAACTTCGGTGTGGGGTCCATCCTTCGATATAAGGATTTTTTGCAGTCAGGGCCAGGGGCCCCTGGGCACATCCTTTTTCCATTTTCCCTGGGAAAGAAAACTCAGCAGTCCAGGTTCCTGATGTCAGTTTGTAGGGCTCCCTTGGGTCTATCAGGGCAGCACAAGTTTGAGGTGGGGACAACTTCGGTGTGGGGTCCATCCTTCGATATAAGGATTCTTTGCAGTGAGGCCCCAGCCCAGGGCCAGGGGCCCCTGGGCACATCCTTTTTCCATTTTCCCTGGGAAAGAAAACTCAGCAGTCCAGGTTCCTGATGTCAGTTTGTAGGGCTCCCTTGGGTCTATCAGGGCAGCACAAGTTTGAGGTGGGGACAACTTCGGTGTGGGGTCCATCCTTCGATATAAGGATTTTTTGCAGTCAGGGCCAGGGGCCCCTGGGCACATCCTTTTTCCATTTTCCCTGGGAAAGAAAACTCAGCAGTCCAGGTTCCTGATGTCAGTTTGTAGGGCTCCCTTGGGTCTATCAGGGCAGCACAAGTTTGAGGTGGGGACAACTTCGGTGTGGGGTCCATCCTTCGATATAAGGATTTTTTGCAGTCAGGGCCAGGGGCCCCTGGGCACATCCTTTTTCCATTTTCCCTGGGAAAGAAAACTCAGCAGTCCAGGTTCCTGATGTCAGTTTGTAGGGCTCCCTTGGGTCTATCAGGGCAGCACAATTTTAAGGTGGGGACATCTTCGGTGTGGGGTCCATCCTTCGATATAAGGATTCTTTGCAGTGCGGCCCCAGCCCAGGGCCAGGGGCCCCTGGGCACATCCTTTTTCCATTTTCCCTGGAAAAGAAAACTCAGCAGTCCAGGTTCCTGATGTCAGTTTGTAGGGCTCCCTTGGGTCTATCAGGGCAGCACAAGTTTGAGGTGGGGACAACTTCGGTGTGGGGTCCATCCTTCGTTATAAGGATTCTTTGCAGTGAGGCCCCAGCCCAGGGCCAGGGGCCCCTGGGCACATCCTTTTTCCATTTTCCCTGGGAAAGAAAACTCAGCAGTCCAGGTTCCTGATGTCAGTTTGTAGGGCTCCCTTGGGTCTATCAGGGCAGCACAATTTTAAGGTGGGGACAACTTCGGTGTGGGGTCCATCCTTCGATATAAGGATTCTTTGCAGTGAGGTCCCAGCCCAGGGCCAGGGGCTCCTGGGCACATCCTTCTTCCATTTTCCCTGGGAAAGAAAAGTCAGCAGTCTAGGTTCCTGATGTCAGTTTGTAGGGCTCCCTTGGGTCTATCAGGGCAGCACAAGTTTGAGGTGGGGACAACTTCGGTGTGGGGTCCATCCTTCGATATAAGGATTCTTTGCAGTCAGGGCCAGGGGCCCCTGGGCACATCCTTTTTCCATTTTCCCTGGGAAAGAAAACTCAGCAGTCCAGGTTCCTGATGTCAGTTTGTAGGGCTCCCTTGGGTCTATCAGGGCAGCACAAGTTTGAGGTGGGGACAACTTCGGTGTGGGGTCCATCCTTCGATATAAGGATTTTTTGCAGTCAGGGCCAGGGGCCCCTGGGCACATCCTTTTTCCATTTTCCCTGGGAAAGAAAACTCAGCAGTCCAGGTTCCTGATGTCAGTTTGTAGGGCTCCCTTGGGTCTATCAGGGCAGCACAATTTTAAGGTGGGGACAACTTCGGTGTGGGGTCCATCCTTCGATATAAGGATTCTTTGCAGTGAGGCCCCAGCCCAGGGCCAGGGGCTCCTGGGCACATCCTTCTTCCATTTTCCCTGGGAAAGAAAACTCAGCAGTCTAGGTTCCTGATGTCAGTTTGTAGGGCTCCCTTGGGTCTATCAGGGCAGCACAAGTTTGAGGTGGGGACAACTTCGGTGTGGGGTCCATCCTTCGATATAAGGATTTTTTGCAGTCAGGGCCAGGGGCCCCTGGGCACATCCTTTTTCCATTTTCCCTGGGAAAGAAAACTCAGCAGTCCAGGTTCCTGATGTCAGTTTGTAGGGCTCCCTTGGGTCTATCAGGGCAGCACAAGTTTGAGGTGGGGACAACTTCGGTGTGGGGTCCATCCTTCGATATAAGGATTTTTTGCAGTCAGGGCCAGGGGCCCCTGGGCACATCCTTTTTCCATTTTCCCTGGGAAAGAAAACTCAGCAGTCCAGGTTCCTGATGTCAGTTTGTAGGGCTCCCTTGGGTCTATCAGGGCAGCACAAGTTTGAGGTGGGGACAACTTCGGTGTGGGGTCCATCCTTCGATATAAGGATTTTTTGCAGTCAGGGCCAGGGGCCCTTGGGCACATCCTTTTTCCATTTTCCCTGGGAAAGAAAACTCAGCAGTCCAGGTTCCTGATGTCAGTTTGTAGGGCTCCCTTGGGTCTATCAGGGCAGCACAAGTTTGAGGTGGGGACAACTTCGGTGTGGGGTCCATCCTTCGATATAAGGATTCTTTGCAGTGAGGCCCCAGCCCAGGGCCAGGGGCCCCTGGGCACATCCTTTTTCCATTTTCCCTGGGAAAGAAAACTCAGCAGTCCAGGTTCCTGATGTCAGTTTGTAGGGCTCCCTTGGGTCTATCAGGGCAGCACAAGTTTGAGGTGGGGACAACTTCGGTGTGGGGTCCATCCTTCGATATAAGGATTCTTTGCAGTCAGGGCCAGGGGCCCCTGGGCACATCCTTTTTCCATTTTCCCTGGGAAAGAAAACTCAGCAGTCCAGGTTCCTGATGTCAGTTTGTAGGGCTCCCTTGGGTCTATCAGGGCAGCACAAGTTTGAGGTGGGGACAACTTCGGTGTGGGGTCCATCCTTCGATATAAGGATTTTTTGCAGTCAGGGCCAGGGGCCCCTGGGCACATCCTTTTTCCATTTTCCCTGGGAAAGAAAACTCAGCAGTCCAGGTTCCTGATGTCAGTTTGTAGGGCTCCCTTGGGTCTATCAGGGCAGCACAATTTTAAGGTGGGGACATCTTCGGTCTGGGGTCCATCCTTCGATATAAGGATTCTTTGCAGTGCGGTCCCGGGGCCCAGGGCCAGGGGCCCCTGGGCACATCCTTTTTCCATTTTCCCTGGGAAAGAAAACTCAGCAGTCCAGGTTCCTGATGTCAGTTTGTAGGGCTCCCTTGGGTCTATCAGGGCAGCACAAGTTTGAGGTGGGGACAACTTCGGTGTGGGGTCCATCCTTCGATATAAGGATTCTTTGCAGTGAGGCCCCAGCCCAGGGCCAGGGGCCCCTGGGCACATCCTTTTTCCATTTTCCCTGGGAAAGAAAACTCAGCAGTCCAGGTTCCTGATGTCAGTTTGTAGGGCTCCCTTGGGTCTATCAGGGCAGCACAAGTTTGAGGTGGGGACAACTTCGGTGTGGGGTCCATCCTTCGATATAAGGATTCTTTGCAGTCAGGGCCAGGGGCCCCTGGGCACATCCTTTTTCCATTTTCCCTGGGAAAGAAAACTCAGCAGTCCAGGTTCCTGATGTCAGTTTGTAGGGCTCCCTTGGGTCTATCAGGGCAGCACAAGTTTGAGGTGGGGACAACTTCGGTGTGGGGTCCATCCTTCGATATAAGGATTTTTTGCAGTCAGGGCCAGGGGCCCCTGGGCACATCCTTTTTCCATTTTCCCTGGGAAAGAAAACTCAGCAGTCCAGGTTCCTGATGTCAGTTTGTAGGGCTCCCTTGGGTCTATCAGGGCAGCACAATTTTAAGGTGGGGACATCTTCGGTCTGGGGTCCATCCTTCGATATAAGGATTCTTTGCAGTGCGGCCCCGGGGCCCAGGGCCAGGGGCCCCTGGGCACATCCTTTTTCCATTTTCCCTGGGAAAGAAAACTCAGCAGTCCAGGTTCCTGATGTCAGTTTGTAGGGCTCCCTTGGGTCTATCAGGGCAGCACAAGTTTGAGGTGGGGACAACTTTGGTGTGGGGTCCATCCTTCGATATAAGGATTTTTTGCAGTCAGGGCCAGGGGCCCCTGGGCACATCCTTTTTCCATTTTCCCTGGAAAAGAAAACTCAGCAGTCCAGGTTCCTGATGTCAGTTTGTAGGGCTCCCTTGGGTCTATCAGGGCAGCACAATTTTAAGGTGGGGACAACTTCGGTGTGGGGTCCATCCCTCGATATAAGGATTCTTTGCAGTGAGGCCCCAGCCCAGGGCCAGGGGCTCCTGGGCACATCCTTCTTCCATTTTCCCTGGCTAAGAAAACTCAGCAGTCTAGGTTCCTGATGTCAGTTTGTAGGGCTCCCTTGGGTCTATCAGGGCAGCACAAGTTTGAGGTGGGGACAACTTCGGTGTGGGGTCCATCCTTCGATATAAGGATTTTTTGCAGTCAGGGCCAGGGGCCCCTGGGCACATCCTTTTTCCATTTTCCCTGGGAAAGAAAACTCAGCAGTCCAGGTTCCTGATGTCAGTTTGTAGGGCTCCCTTGGGTCTATCAGGGCAGCACAAGTTTGAGGTGGGGACAACTTCGGTGTGGGGTCCATCCTTCGATATAAGGATTCTTTGCAGTGAGGTCCCAGCCCAGGGCCAGGGGCCCCTGGGCACATCCTTTTTCCATTTTCCCTGGGAAAGAAAACTCAGCAGTCCAGGTTCCTGATGTCAGTTTGTAGGGCTCCCTTGGGTCTATCAGGGCAGCACAAGTTTGAGGTGGGGACAACTTCGGTGTGGGGTCCATCCTTCGATATAAGGATTCTTTGCAGTCAGGGCCAGGGGCCCCTGGGCACATCCTTTTTCCATTTTCCCTGGGAAAGAAAACTCAGCAGTCCAGGTTCCTGATGTCAGTTTGTAGGGCTCCCTTGGGTCTATCAGGGCAGCACAAGTTTGAGGTGGGGACATCTTCGGTCTGGGGTCCATCCTTCGATATAAGGATTCTTTGCAGTGCGGCCCCGGGGCCCAGGGCCAGGGGCCCCTGGGCACATCCTTTTTCCATTTTCCCTGGGAAAGAAAACTCAGCAGTCCAGGTTCCTGATGTCAGTTTGTAGGGCTCCCTTGGGTCTATCAGGGCAGCACAAGTTTGAGGTGGGGACAACTTTGGTGTGGGGTCCATCCTTCGATATAAGGATTTTTTGCAGTCAGGGCCAGGGGCCCCTGGGCACATCCTTTTTCCATTTTCCCTGGAAAAGAAAACTCAGCAGTCCAGGTTCCTGATGTCAGTTTGTAGGGCTCCCTTGGGTCTATCAGGGCAGCACAATTTTAAGGTGGGGACAACTTCGGTGTGGGGTCCATCCCTCGATATAAGGATTCTTTGCAGTGAGGCCCCAGCCCAGGGCCAGGGGCTCCTGGGCACATCCTTCTTCCATTTTCCCTGGCTAAGAAAACTCAGCAGTCTAGGTTCCTGATGTCAGTTTGTAGGGCTCCCTTGGGTCTATCAGGGCAGCACAAGTTTGAGGTGGGGACAACTTCGGTGTGGGGTCCATCCTTCGATATAAGGATTTTTTGCAGTCAGGGCCAGGGGCCCCTGGGCACATCCTTTTTCCATTTTCCCTGGGAAAGAAAACTCAGCAGTCCAGGTTCCTGATGTCAGTTTGTAGGGCTCCCTTGGGTCTATCAGGGCAGCACAAGTTTGAGGTGGGGACAACTTCGGTGTGGGGTCCATCCTTCGATATAAGGATTTTTTGCAGTCAGGGCCAGGGGCCCCTGGGCACATCCTTTTTCCATTTTCCCTGGGAAAGAAAACTCAGCAGTCCAGGTTCCTGATGTCAGTTTGTAGGGCTCCCTTGGGTCTATCAGGGCAGCACAATTTTAAGGTGGGGACAACTTCGGTGTGGGGTCCATCCTTCGATATAAGGATTTTTTGCAGTCAGGGCCAGGGGCCCAGGGCCAGGGGCCCCTGGGCACATCCTTTTTCCATTTTCCCTGGGAAAGAAAACTCAGCAGTCCAGTTTCCTGATGTCAGTTTGTAGGGTTCCCTTGGGGCTATCAGGGCAGCACAAGTTTGAGGTGGGGACAACTTCGGTGTGGGGTCCATCCCTCGATATAAGGATTTTTTGCAGTCAGGGCCAGGGGCCCCTGGGCACATCCTTTTTCCATTTTCCCTGGGAAAGAAAACTCAGCAGTCCAGGTTCCTGATGTCAGTTTGTAGGGCTCCCTTGGGTCTATCAGGGCAGCACAAGTTTGAGATGGGGACAATTTCGGTGTGGGGTCCATCCTTCGATATAAGGATTTTTTGTAGTGAGGCCCCAGCCCAGGGCCAGGGAAACCTGGGCACATCCTTTTTCCATTTTCCCTGGGAAAGAAAACTCAGCAGTCCAGTTTCCTGATGTCAGTTTGTAGGGCTCCCTTGGGTCTATCAGGGCAGCACAAGTTTGAGGTGGGCACAACTTCAGTCTGGGGTCCATCCTTCGATATAAGGATTTTTTGCAGTCAGGGCCAGGGGCCCCTGGGCACATCCTTTTTCCATTTTCCCTGGGAAAGAAAACTCAGCAGTCCAGGTTCCTGATGTCAGTTTGTAGGGCTCCCTTGGGTCTATCAGGGCAGCACAAGTTTGAGGTGGGGACAACTTCGGTGTGGGGTCCATCCTTCGATATAAGGATTCTTTGCAGTCAGGGCCTGGGGCCCCTGGGCACATCCTTTTTCCATTTTCCCTGGGAAAGAAAACTCAGCAGTCCAGGTTCCTGATGTCAGTTTGTAGGGCTCCCTTGGGTCTATCAGGGCAGCACAAGTTTGAGGTGGGGACAACTTCGGTGTGGGGTCCATCCTTCGATATAAGGATTTTTTGCAGTCAGGGCCAGGGGCCCCTGGGCACATCCTTTTTCCATTTTCCCTGGGAAAGAAAACTCAGCAGTCCAGGTTCCTGATGTCAGTTTGTAGGGCTCCCTTGGGTGTATCAGGGCAGCACAAGTTTGAGGTGGGGACAACTTCGGTGTGGGGTCCATCCTTCGATATAAGGATTCTTTGCAGTGAGGTCCCAGCCCAGGGCCAGGGGCCCCTGGGCACATCCTTTTTCCATTTTCCCTGGGAAAGAAAACTCAGCAGTCCAGGTTCCTGATGTCAGTTTGTAGGGCTCCCTTGGGTCTATCAGGGCAGCACAAGTTTGAGGTGGGGACAACTTCGGTGTGGGGTCCATCCTTCGATATAAGGATTCTTTGCAGTCAGGGCCAGGGGCCCCTGGGCACATCCTTTTTCCATTTTCCCTGGGAAAGAAAACTCAGCAGTCCAGGTTCCTGATGTCAGTTTGTAGGGCTCCCTTGGGTCTATCAGGGCAGCACAAGTTTGAGGTGGGGACAACTTCGGTGTGGGGTCCATCCTTCGATATAAGGATTCTTTGCAGTGAGGCCCCAGCCCAGGGCCAGGGGCCCCTGGGCACATCCTTTTTCCATTTTCCCTGGGAAAGAAAACTCAGCAGTCCAGGTTCCTGATGTCAGTTTGTAGGGCTCCCTTGGGTCTATCAGGGCAGCACAAGTTTGAGGTGGGGACAACTTCGGTGTGGGGTCCATCCTTCGATATAAGGATTCTTTGCAGTCAGGGCCAGGGGCCCCTGGGCACATCCTTTTTCCATTTTCCCTGGGAAAGAAAACTCAGCAGTCCAGGTTCCTGATGTCAGTTTGTAGGGCTCCCTTGGGTCTATCAGGGCAGCACAAGTTTGAGGTGGGGACAACTTCGGTGTGGGGTCCATCCTTCGATATAAGGATTTTTTGCAGTCAGGGCCAGGGGCCCCTGGGCACATCCTTTTTCCATTTTCCCTGGGAAAGAAAACTCAGCAGTCCAGGTTCCTGATGTCAGTTTGTAGGGCTCCCTTGGGTCTATCAGGGCAGCACAAGTTTGAGGTGGGGACAACTTCGGTGTGGGGTCCATCCTTCGATATAAGGATTTTTTGCAGTCAGGGCCAGGGGCCCCTGGGCACATCCTTTTTCCATTTTCCCTGGGAAAGAAAACTCAGCAGTCCAGGTTCCTGATGTCAGTTTGTAGGGCTCCCTTGGGTCTATCAGGGCAGCACAATTTTAAGGTGGGGACATCTTCGGTGTGGGGTCCATCCTTCGATATAAGGATTCTTTGCAGTGCGGCCCCAGCCCAGGGCCAGGGGCCCCTGGGCACATCCTTTTTCCATTTTCCCTGGGAAAGAAAACTCAGCAGTCCAGGTTCCTGATGTCAGTTTGTAGGGCTCCCTTGGGTCTATCAGGGCAGCACAAGTTTGAGGTGGGGACAACTTCGGTGTGGGGTCCATCCTTCGTTATAAGGACTCTTTGCAGTGAGGCCCCAGCCCAGGGCCAGGGGCCCCTGGGCACATCCTTTTTCCATTTTCCCTAGGAAAGAAAAGTCAGCAGTCCAGGTTCCTGATGTCAGTTTGTAGGGCTCCCTTGGGTCTATCAGGGCAGCACAAGTTTGAGGTGGGGACAACTTCGGTGTGGGGTCCATCCTTCGATATAAGGATTCTTTGCAGTCAGGGCCAGGGGCCCCTGGGCACATCCTTTTTCCATTTTCCCTGGGAAAGAAAACTCAGCAGTCCAGGTTCCTGATGTCAGTTTGTAGGGCTCCCTTGGGTCTATCAGGGCAGCACAAGTTTGAGGTGGGGACAACTTCGGTGTGGGGTCCATCCTTCGATATAAGGATTTTTTGCAGTCAGGGCCAGGGGCCCTTGGGCACATCCTTTTTCCATTTTCCCTGGGAAAGAAAACTCAGCAGTCCAGGTTCCTGATGTCAGTTTGTAGGGCTCCCTTGGGTCTATCAGGGCAGCACAAGTTTGAGGTGGGGACAACTTCGGTGTGGGGTCCATCCTTCGATATAAGGATTCTTTGCAGTGAGGCCCCAGCCCAGGGCCAGGGGCCCCTGGGCACATCCTTTTTCCATTTTCCCTGGGAAAGAAAACTCAGCAGTCCAGGTTCCTGATGTCAGTTTGTAGGGCTCCCTTGGGTCTATCAGGGCAGCACAAGTTTGAGGTGGGGACAACTTCGGTGTGGGGTCCATCCTTCGATATAAGGATTCTTTGCAGTCAGGGCCAGGGGCCCCTGGGCACATCCTTTTTCCATTTTCCCTGGGAAAGAAAACTCAGCAGTCCAGGTTCCTGATGTCAGTTTGTAGGGCTCCCTTGGGTCTATCAGGGCAGCACAAGTTTGAGGTGGGGACAACTTCGGTGTGGGGTCCATCCTTCGATATAAGGATTTTTTGCAGTCAGGGCCAGGGGCCCCTGGGCACATCCTTTTTCCATTTTCCCTGGAAAAGAAAACTCAGCAGTCCAGGTTCCTGATGTCAGTTTGTAGGGCTCCCTTGGGTCTATCAGGGCAGCACAATTTTAAGGTGGGGACAACTTCGGTGTGGGGTCCATCCCTCGATATAAGGATTCTTTGCAGTGAGGCCCCAGCCCAGGGCCAGGGGCTCCTGGGCACATCCTTCTTCCATTTTCCCTGGCTAAGAAAACTCAGCAGTCTAGGTTCCTGATGTCAGTTTGTAGGGCTCCCTTGGGTCTATCAGGGCAGCACAAGTTTGAGGTGGGGACAACTTCGGTGTGGGGTCCATCCTTCGATATAAGGATTTTTTGCAGTCAGGGCCAGGGGCCCCTGGGCACATCCTTTTTCCATTTTCCCTGGGAAAGAAAACTCAGCAGTCCAGGTTCCTGATGTCAGTTTGTAGGGCTCCCTTGGGTCTATCAGGGCAGCACAAGTTTGAGGTGGGGACAACTTCGGTGTGGGGTCCATCCTTCGATATAAGGATTCTTTGCAGTGCGGCCCCAGCCCAGGGCCAGGGGCCCCTGGGCACATCCTTTTTCCATTTTCCCTGGGAAAGAAAACTCAGCAGTCCAGGTTCCTGATGTCAGTTTGTAGGGCTCCCTTGGGTCTATCAGGGCAGCACAAGTTTGAGGTGGGGACAACTTCGGTGTGGGGTCCATCCTTCGATATAAGGATTCTTTGCAGTGAGGCCCCAGCCCAGGGCCAGGGGCCCCTGGGCACATCCTTTTTCCATTTTCCCTGGGAAAGAAAACTCAGCAGTCCAGGTTCCTGATGTCAGTTTGTAGGGCTCCCTTGGGTCTATCAGGGCAGCACAAGTTTGAGGTGGGGACAACTTCGGTGTGGGGTCCATCCTTCGATATAAGGATTCTTTGCAGTCAGGGCCAGGGGCCCCTGGGCACATCCTTTTTCCATTTTCCCTGGGAAAGAAAACTCAGCAGTCCAGGTTCCTGATGTCAGTTTGTAGGGCTCCCTTGGGTCTATCAGGGCAGCACAAGTTTGAGGTGGGGACAACTTCGGTGTGGGGTCCATCCTTCGATATAAGGATTCTTTGCAGTCAGGGCCAGGGGCCCCTGGGCACATCCTTTTTCCATTTTCCCTGGGAAAGAAAACTCAGCAGTCCAGGTTCCTGATGTCAGTTTGTAGGGCTCCCTTGGGTCTATCAGGGCAGCACAAGTTTGAGGTGGGGACAACTTCGGTGTGGGGTCCATCCTTCGATATAAGGATTTTTTGCAGTCAGGGCCAGGGGCCCCTGGGCACATCCTTTTTCCATTTTCCCTGGGAAAGAAAACTCAGCAGTCCAGGTTCCTGATGTCAGTTTGTAGGGCTCCCTTGGGTCTATCAGGGCAGCACAATTTTAAGGTGGGGACATCTTCGGTCTGGGGTCCATCCTTCGATATAAGGATTCTTTGCAGTGCGGCCCCGGGGCCCAGGGCCAGGGGCCCCTGGGCACATCCTTTTTCCATTTTCCCTGGGAAAGAAAACTCAGCAGTCCAGGTTCCTGATGTCAGTTTGTAGGGCTCCCTTGGGTCTATCAGGGCAGCACAAGTTTGAGGTGGGGACAACTTTGGTGTGGGGTCCATCCTTCGATATAAGGATTTTTTGCAGTCAGGGCCAGGGGCCCCTGGGCACATCCTTTTTCCATTTTCCCTGGGAAAGAAAACTCAGCAGTCCAGGTTCCTGATGTCAGTTTGTAGGGCTCCCTTGGGTCTATCAGGGCAGCACAAGTTTGAGGTGGGGACAACTTCGGTGTGGGGTCCATCCTTCGATATAAGGATTCTTTGCAGTGAGGCCCCAGCCCAGGGCCAGGGGCCCCTGGGCACATCCTTTTTCCATTTTCCCTGGGAAAGAAAACTCAGCAGTCCAGGTTCCTGATGTCAGTTTGTAGGGCTCCCTTGGGTCTATCAGGGCAGCACAAGTTTGAGGTGGGGACAACTTCGGTGTGGGCTCCATCCTTCGATATAAGGATTTTTTGCAGTCAGGGCCAGGGGCCCCTGGGCACATCCTTTTTCCATTTTCCCTGGGAAAGAAAACTCAGCAGTCCAGGTTCCTGATGTCAGTTTGTAGGGCTCCCTTGGGTCTATCAGGGCAGCACAAGTTTGAGGTGGGGACAACTTCGGTGTGGGGTCCATCCTTCGATATAAGGATTTTTTGCAGTCAGGGCCAGGGGCCCCTGGGCACATCCTTTTTCCATTTTCCCTGGGAAAGAAAACTCAGCAGTCCAGGTTCCTGATGTCAGTTTGTAGGGCTCCCTTGGGTCTATCAGGGCAGCACAAGTTTGAGGTGGGGACAACTTCGGTGTGGGGTCCATCCTTCGATATAAGGATTCTTTGCAGTCAGGGCCTGGGGCCCCTGGGCACATCCTTTTTCCATTTTCCCTGGGAAAGAAAACTCAGCAGTCCAGGTTCCTGATGTCAGTTTGTAGGGCTCCCTTGGGTCTATCAGGGCAGCACAAGTTTGAGGTGGGGACAACTTCGGTGTGGGGTCCATCCTTCGATATAAGGATTTTTTGCAGTCAGGGCCAGGGGCCCCTGGGCACATCCTTTTTCCATTTTCCCTGGGAAAGAAAACTCAGCAGTCCAGGTTCCTGATGTCAGTTTGTAGGGCTCCCTTGGGTCTATCAGGGCAGCACAAGTTTGAGGTGGGGACAACTTCGGTGTGGGGTCCATCCTTCGATATAAGGATTCTTTGCAGTGAGGCCCCAGCCCAGGGCCAGGGGCCCCTGGGCACATCCTTTTTCCATTTTCCCTGGGAAAGAAAACTCAGCAGTCCAGGTTCCTGATGTCAGTTTGTAGGGCTCCCTTGGGTCTATCAGGGCAGCACAAGTTTGAGGTGGGGACAACTTCGGTGTGGGGTCCATCCTTCGATATAAGGATTTTTTGCAGTCAGGGCCAGGGGCCCCTGGGCACATCCTTTTTCCATTTTCCCTGGGAAAGAAAACTCAGCAGTCCAGGTTCCTGATGTCAGTTTGTAGGGCTCCCTTGGGTCTATCAGGGCAGCACAAGTTTGAGGTGGGGACAACTTCGGTGTGGGGTCCATCCTTCGATATAAGGATTCTTTGCAGTCAGGGCCAGGGGCCCCTGGGCACATCCTTTTTCCATTTTCCCTGGGAAAGAAAACTCAGCAGTCCAGGTTCCTGATGTCAGTTTGTAGGGCTCCCTTGGGTCTATCAGGGCAGCACAAGTTTGAGGTGGGGACAACTTCGGTGTGGGGTCCATCCTTCGATATAAGGATTTTTTGCAGTCAGGGCCAGGGGCCCCTGGGCACATCCTTTTTCCATTTTCCCTGGGAAAGAAAACTCAGCAGTCCAGGTTCCTGATGTCAGTTTGTAGGGCTCCCTTGGGTCTATCAGGGCAGCACAAGTTTGAGGTGGGGACAACTTCGGTGTGGGGTCCATCCTTCGATATAAGGATTCTTTGCAGTCAGGGCCTGGGGCCCCTGGGCACATCCTTTTTCCATTTTCCCTGGGAAAGAAAACTCAGCAGTCCAGGTTCCTGATGTCAGTTTGTAGGGCTCCCTTGGGTCTATCAGGGCAGCACAAGTTTGAGGTGGGGACAACTTCGGTGTGGGGTCCATCCTTCGATATAAGGATTTTTTGCAGTCAGGGCCAGGGGCCCCTGGGCACATCCTTTTTCCATTTTCCCTGGGAAAGAAAACTCAGCAGTCCAGGTTCCTGATGTCAGTTTGTAGGGCTCCCTTGGGTCTATCAGGGCAGCACAAGTTTGAGGTGGGGACAACTTCGGTGTGGGGTCCATCCTTCGATATAAGGATTCTTTGCAGTGAGGCCCCAGCCCAGGGCCAGGGGCCCCTGGGCACATCCTTTTTCCATTTTCCCTGGGAAAGAAAACTCAGCAGTCCAGGTTCCTGATGTCAGTTTGTAGGGCTCCCTTGGGTCTATCAGGGCAGCACAAGTTTGAGGTGGGGACAACTTCGGTGTGGGCTCCATCCTTCGATATAAGGATTTTTTGCAGTCAGGGCCAGGGGCCCCTGGGCACATCCTTTTTCCATTTTCCCTGGGAAAGAAAACTCAGCAGTCCAGGTTCCTGATGTCAGTTTGTAGGGCTCCCTTGGGTCTATCAGGGCAGCACAAGTTTGAGGTGGGGACAACTTCGGTGTGGGGTCCATCCTTCGATATAAGGATTTTTTGCAGTCAGGGCCAGGGGCCCCTGGGCACATCCTTTTTCCATTTTCCCTGGGAAAGAAAACTCAGCAGTCCAGGTTCCTGATGTCAGTTTGTAGGGCTCCCTTGGGTCTATCAGGGCAGCACAAGTTTGAGGTGGGGACAACTTCGGTGTGGGCTCCATCCTTCGATATAAGGATTCTTTGCAGTCAGGGCCTGGGGCCCCTGGGCACATCCTTTTTCCATTTTCCCTGGGAAAGAAAACTCAGCAGTCCAGGTTCCTGATGTCAGTTTGTAGGGCTCCCTTGGGTCTATCAGGGCAGCACAAGTTTGAGGTGGGGACAACTTCGGTGTGGGGTCCATCCTTCGATATAAGGATTTTTTGCAGTCAGGGCCAGGGGCCCCTGGGCACATCCTTTTTCCATTTTCCCTGGGAAAGAAAACTCAGCAGTCCAGGTTCCTGATGTCAGTTTGTAGGGCTCCCTTGGGTCTATCAGGGCAGCACAAGTTTGAGGTGGGGACAACTTCGGTGTGGGGTCCATCCTTCGATATAAGGATTCTTTGCAGTGAGGCCCCAGCCCAGGGCCAGGGGCCCCTGGGCACATCCTTTTTCCATTTTCCCTGGGAAAGAAAACTCAGCAGTCCAGGTTCCTGATGTCAGTTTGTAGGGCTCCCTTGGGTCTATCAGGGCAGCACAAGTTTGAGGTGGGGACAACTTCGGTGTGGGGTCCATCCTTCGATATAAGGATTTTTTGCAGTCAGGGCCAGGGGCCCCTGGGCACATCCTTTTTCCATTTTCCCTGGGAAAGAAAACTCAGCAGTCCAGGTTCCTGATGTCAGTTTGTAGGGCTCCCTTGGGTCTATCAGGGCAGCACAAGTTTGAGGTGGGGACAACTTCGGTGTGGGGTCCATCCTTCGATATAAGGATTCTTTGCAGTGAGGCCCCAGCCCAGGGCCAGGGGCCCCTGGGCACATCCTTTTTCCATTTTCCCTGGGAAAGAAAACTCAGCAGTCCAGGTTCCTGATGTCAGTTTGTAGGGCTCCCTTGGGTCTATCAGGGCAGCACAAGTTTGAGGTGGGGACAACTTCGGTGTGGGGTCCATCCTTCGATATAAGGATTTTTTGCAGTCAGGGCCAGGGGCCCCTGGGCACATCCTTTTTCCATTTTCCCTGGGAAAGAAAACTCAGCAGTCCAGGTTCCTGATGTCAGTTTGTAGGGCTCCCTTGGGTCTATCAGGGCAGCACAAGTTTGAGGTGGGGACAACTTCGGTGTGGGGTCCATCCTTCGATATAAGGATTTTTTGCAGTCAGGGCCAGGGGCCCCTGGGCACATCCTTTTTCCATTTTCCCTGGGAAAGAAAACTCAGCAGTCCAGGTTCCTGATGTCAGTTTGTAGGGCTCCCTTGGGTCTATCAGGGCAGCACAATTTTAAGGTGGGGACATCTTCGGTGTGGGGTCCATCCTTCGATATAAGGATTCTTTGCAGTGCGGCCCCAGCCCAGGGCCAGGGGCCCCTGGGCACATCCTTTTTCCATTTTCCCTGGAAAAGAAAACTCAGCAGTCCAGGTTCCTGATGTCAGTTTGTAGGGCTCCCTTGGGTCTATCAGGGCAGCACAAGTTTGAGGTGGGGACAACTTCGGTGTGGGGTCCATCCTTCGTTATAAGGATTCTTTGCAGTGAGGCCCCAGCCCAGGGCCAGGGGCCCCTGGGCACATCCTTTTTCCATTTTCCCTGGGAAAGAAAACTCAGCAGTCCAGGTTCCTGATGTCAGTTTGTAGGGCTCCCTTGGGTCTATCAGGGCAGCACAATTTTAAGGTGGGGACAACTTCGGTGTGGGGTCCATCCTTCGATATAAGGATTCTTTGCAGTGAGGCCCCAGCCCAGGGCCAGGGGCTCCTGGGCACATCCTTCTTCCATTTTCCCTGGGAAAGAAAAGTCAGCAGTCTAGGTTCCTGATGTCAGTTTGTAGGGCTCCCTTGGGTCTATCAGGGCAGCACAAGTTTGAGGTGGGGACAACTTCGGTGTGGGGTCCATCCTTCGATATAAGGATTCTTTGCAGTCAGGGCCAGGGGCCCCTGGGCACATCCTTTTTCCATTTTCCCTGGGAAAGAAAACTCAGCAGTCCAGGTTCCTGATGTCAGTTTGTAGGGCTCCCTTGGGTCTATCAGGGCAGCACAAGTTTGAGGTGGGGACAACTTCGGTGTGGGGTCCATCCTTCGATATAAGGATTTTTTGCAGTCAGGGCCAGGGGCCCCTGGGCACATCCTTTTTCCATTTTCCCTGGAAAAGAAAACTCAGCAGTCCAGGTTCCTGATGTCAGTTTGTAGGGCTCCCTTGGGTCTATCAGGGCAGCACAATTTTAAGGTGGGGACAACTTCGGTGTGGGGTCCATCCCTCGATATAAGGATTCTTTGCAGTGAGGCCCCAGCCCAGGGCCAGGGGCTCCTGGGCACATCCTTCTTCCATTTTCCCTGGCTAAGAAAACTCAGCAGTCTAGGTTCCTGATGTCAGTTTGTAGGGCTCCCTTGGGTCTATCAGGGCAGCACAAGTTTGAGGTGGGGACAACTTCGGTGTGGGGTCCATCCTTCGATATAAGGATTTTTTGCAGTCAGGGCCAGGGGCCCCTGGGCACATCCTTTTTCCATTTTCCCTGGGAAAGAAAACTCAGCAGTCCAGGTTCCTGATGTCAGTTTGTAGGGCTCCCTTGGGTCTATCAGGGCAGCACAAGTTTGAGGTGGGGACAACTTCGGTGTGGGGTCCATCCTTCGATATAAGGATTCTTTGCAGTGAGGCCCCAGCCCAGGGCCAGGGGCCCCTGGGCACATCCTTTTTCCATTTTCCCTGGGAAAGAAAACTCAGCAGTCCAGGTTCCTGATGTCAGTTTGTAGGGCTCCCTTGGGTCTATCAGGGCAGCACAAGTTTGAGGTGGGGACAACTTCGGTGTGGGGTCCATCCTTCGATATAAGGATTCTTTGCAGTCAGGGCCAGGGGCCCCTGGGCACATCCTTTTTCCATTTTCCCTGGGAAAGAAAACTCAGCAGTCCAGGTTCCTGATGTCAGTTTGTAGGGCTCCCTTGGGTCTATCAGGGCAGCACAAGTTTGAGGTGGGGACATCTTCGGTCTGGGGTCCATCCTTCGATATAAGGATTCTTTGCAGTGCGGCCCCGGGGCCCAGGGCCAGGGGCCCCTGGGCACATCCTTTTTCCATTTTCCCTGGGAAAGAAAACTCAGCAGTCCAGGTTCCTGATGTCAGTTTGTAGGGCTCCCTTGGGTCTATCAGGGCAGCACAAGTTTGAGGTGGGGACAACTTTGGTGTGGGGTCCATCCTTCGATATAAGGATTTTTTGCAGTCAGGGCCAGGGGCCCCTGGGCACATCCTTTTTCCATTTTCCCTGTGAAAGAAAACTCAGCAGTCCAGGTTCCTGATGTCAGTTTGTAGGGCTCCCTTGGGTCTATCAGGGCAGCACAATTTTAAGGTGGGGACAACTTCGGTGTGGGGTCCATCCCTCGATATAAGGATTCTTTGCAGTGAGGCCCCAGCCCAGGGCCAGGGGCTCCTGGGCACATCCTTCTTCCATTTTCCCTGGCTAAGAAAACTCAGCAGTCTAGGTTCCTGATGTCAGTTTGTAGGGCTCCCTTGGGTCTATCAGGGCAGCACAAGTTTGAGGTGGGGACAACTTCGGTGTGGGGTCCATCCTTCGATATAAGGATTTTTTGCAGTCAGGGCCAGGGGCCCCTGGGCACATCCTTTTTCCATTTTCCCTGGGAAAGAAAACTCAGCAGTCCAGGTTCCTGATGTCAGTTTGTAGGGCTCCCTTGGGTCTATCAGGGCAGCACAAGTTTGAGGTGGGGACAACTTCGGTGTGGGGTCCATCCTTCGATATAAGGATTTTTTGCAGTCAGGGCCAGGGGCCCCTGGGCACATCCTTTTTCCATTTTCCCTGGGAAAGAAAACTCAGCAGTCCAGGTTCCTGATGTCAGTTTGTAGGGCTCCCTTGGGTCTATCAGGGCAGCACAATTTTAAGGTGGGGACAACTTCGGTGTGGGGTCCATCCTTCGATATAAGGATTCTTTGCAGTGCGGCCCCAGCCCAGGGCCAGGGGCCCCTGGGCACATCCTTTTTCCATTTTCCCTGGGAAAGAAAACTCAGCAGTCCAGGTTCCTGATGTCAGTTTGTAGGGCTCCCTTGGGTCTATCAGGGCAGCACAAGTTTGAGGTGGGGACAACTTCGGTGTGGGGTCCATCCTTCGATATAAGGATTCTTTGCAGTGAGGCCCCAGCCCAGGGCCAGGGGCTCCTGGGCACATCCTTCTTCCATTTTCCCTGGGAAAGAAAACTCAGCAGTCCAGGTTCCTGATGTCAGTTTGTAGGGCTCCCTTGGGTCTATCAGGGCAGCACAAGTTTGAGGTGGGGACAACTTCGGTGTGGGGTCCATCCTTCGATATAAGGATTCTTTGCAGTCAGGGCCAGGGGCCCCTGGGCACATCCTTTTTCCATTTTCCCTGGGAAAGAAAACTCAGCAGTCCAGGTTCCTGATGTCAGTTTGTAGGGCTCCCTTGGGTCTATCAGGGCAGCACAAGTTTGAGGTGGGGACAACTTCGGTGTGGGGTCCATCCTTCGATATAAGGATTCTTTGCAGTGAGGCCCCAGCCCAGGGCCAGGGGCCCCTGGGCACATCCTTTTTCCATTTTCCCTGGGAAAGAAAACTCAGCAGTCCAGGTTCCTGATGTCAGTTTGTAGGGCTCCCTTGGGTCTATCAGGGCAGCACAAGTTTGAGGTGGGGACAACTTCGGTGTGGGGTCCATCCTTCGATATAAGGATTTTTTGCAGTCAGGGCCAGGGGCCCCTGGGCACATCCTTTTTCCATTTTCCCTGGGAAAGAAAACTCAGCAGTCCAGGTTCCTGATGTCAGTTTGTAGGGCTCCCTTGGGTCTATCAGGGCAGCACAAGTTTGAGGTGGGGACAACTTCGGTGTGGGGTCCATCCTTCGATATAAGGATTTTTTGCAGTCAGGGCCAGGGGCCCCTGGGCACATCCTTTTTCCATTTTCCCTGGGAAAGAAAACTCAGCAGTCCAGGTTCCTGATGTCAGTTTGTAGGGCTCCCTTGGGTCTATCAGGGCAGCACAATTTTAAGGTGGGGACATCTTCGGTGTGGGGTCCATCCTTCGATATAAGGATTCTTTGCAGTGCGGCCCCAGCCCAGGGCCAGGGGCCCCTGGGCACATCCTTTTTCCATTTTCCCTGGGAAAGAAAACTCAGCAGTCCAGGTTCCTGATGTCAGTTTGTAGGGCTCCCTTGGGTCTATCAGGGCAGCACAAGTTTGAGGTGGGGACAACTTCGGTGTGGGGTCCATCCTTCGATATAAGGATTCTTTGCAGTGAGGCCCCAGCCCAGGGCCAGGGGCCCCTGGGCACATCCTTTTTCCATTTTCCCTGGGAAAGAAAACTCAGCAGTCCAGGTTCCTGATGTCAGTTTGTAGGGCTCCCTTGGGTCTATCAGGGCAGCACAAGTTTGAGGTGGGGACAACTTCGGTGTGGGGTCCATCCTTCGATATAAGGATTCTTTGCAGTCAGGGCCAGGGGCCCCTGGGCACATACTTTTTCCATTTTCCCTGGGAAAGAAAACTCAGCAGTCCAGGTTCCTGATGTCAGTTTGTAGGGCTCCCTTGGGTCTATCAGGGCAGCACAAGTTTGAGGTGGGGACAACTTCGGTGTGGGGTCCATCCTTCGATATAAGGATTTTTTGCAGTCAGGGCCAGGGGCCCCTGGGCACATCCTTTTTCCATTTTCCCTGGAAAAGAAAACTCAGCAGTCCAGGTTCCTGATGTCAGTTTGTAGGGCTCCCTTGGGTCTATCAGGGCAGCACAATTTTAAGGTGGGGACAACTTCGGTGTGGGGTCCATCCTTCGATATAAGGATTCTTTGCAGTGAGGCCCCAGCCCAGGGCCAGGGGCTCCTGGGCACATCCTTCTTCCATTTTCCCTGGGAAAGAAAACTCAGCAGTCCAGGTTCCTGATGTCAGTTTGTAGGGCTCCCTTGGGTCTATCAGGGCAGCACAAGTTTGAGGTGGGGACAACTTCGGTGTGGGGTCCATCCTTCGATATAAGGATTCTTTGCAGTCAGGGCCAGGGGCCCCTGGGCACATCCTTTTTCCATTTTCCCTGGGAAAGAAAACTCAGCAGTCCAGGTTCCTGATGTCAGTTTGTAGGGCTCCCTTGGGTCTATCAGGGCAGCACAAGTTTGAGGTGGGGACAACTTCGGTGTGGGGTCCATCCTTCGATATAAGGATTTTTTGCAGTCAGGGCCAGGGGTCCCTGGGCACATCCTTTTTCCATTTTCCCTGGGAAAGAAAACTCAGCAGTCCAGGTTCCTGATGTCAGTTTGTAGGGCTCCCTTGGGTCTATCAGGGCAGCACAATTTTAAGGTGGGGACAACTTCGGTGTGGGGTCCATCCTTCGATATAAGGATTCTTTGCAGTGAGGCCCCAGCCCAGGGCCAGGGGCTCCTGGGCACATCCTTCTTCCATTTTCCCTGGGAAAGAAAACTCAGCAGTCTAGGTTCCTGATGTCAGTTTGTAGGGCTCCCTTGGGTCTATCAGGGCAGCACAATTTTAAGGTGGGGACAACTTCGGTGTGGGGTCCATCCCTCGATATAAGGATTCTTTGCAGTGAGGCCCCAGCCCAGGGCCAGGGGCTCCTGGGCACATCCTTCTTCCATTTTCCCTGGCTAAGAAAACTCAGCAGTCTAGGTTCCTGATGTCAGTTTGTAGGGCTCCCTTGGGTCTATCAGGGCAGCACAAGTTTGAGGTGGGGACAACTTCGGTGTGGGGTCCATCCTTCGATATAAGGATTTTTTGCAGTCAGGGCCAGGGGCCCCTGGGCACATCCTTTTTCCATTTTCCCTGGGAAAGAAAACTCAGCAGTCCAGGTTCCTGATGTCAGTTTGTAGGGCTCCCTTGGGTCTATCAGGGCAGCACAAGTTTGAGGTGGGGACAACTTCGGTGTGGGGTCCATCCTTCGATATAAGGATTCTTTGCAGTGAGGCCCCAGCCCAGGGCCAGGGGCCCCTGGGCACATCCTTTTTCCATTTTCCCTGGGAAAGAAAACTCAGCAGTCCAGGTTCCTGATGTCAGTTTGTAGGGCTCCCTTGGGTCTATCAGGGCAGCACAAGTTTGAGGTGGGGACAACTTCGGTGTGGGGTCCATCCTTCGATATAAGGATTTTTTGCAGTCAGGGCCAGGGGCCCCTGGGCACATCCTTTTTCCATTTTCCCTGGGAAAGAAAACTCAGCAGTCCAGGTTCCTGATGTCAGTTTGTAGGGCTCCCTTGGGTCTATCAGGGCAGCACAAGTTTGAGGTGGGGACAACTTCGGTGTGGGGTCCATCCTTCGATATAAGGATTTTTTGCAGTCAGGGCCAGGGGCCCCTGGGCACATCCTTTTTCCATTTTCCCTGGGAAAGAAAACTCAGCAGTCCAGGTTCCTGATGTCAGTTTGTAGGGCTCCCTTGGGTCTATCAGGGCAGCACAATTTTAAGGTGGGGACATCTTCGGTCTGGGGTCCATCCTTCGATATAAGGATTCTTTGCAGTGCGGCCCCGGGGCCCAGGGCCAGGGGCCCCTGGGCACATCCTTTTTCCATTTTCCCTGGGAAAGAAAACTCAGCAGTCCAGGTTCCTGATGTCAGTTTGTAGGGCTCCCTTGGGTCTATCAGGGCAGCACAAGTTTGAGGTGGGGACAACTTTGGTGTGGGGTCCATCCTTCGATATAAGGATTTTTTGCAGTCAGGGCCAGGGGCCCCTGGGCACATCCTTTTTCCATTTTCCCTGGAAAAGAAAACTCAGCAGTCCAGGTTCCTGATGTCAGTTTGTAGGGCTCCCTTGGGTCTATCAGGGCAGCACAATTTTAAGGTGGGGACAACTTCGGTGTGGGGTCCATCCCTCGATATAAGGATTCTTTGCAGTGAGGCCCCAGCCCAGGGCCAGGGGCTCCTGGGCACATCCTTCTTCCATTTTCCCTGGCTAAGAAAACTCAGCAGTCTAGGTTCCTGATGTCAGTTTGTAGGGCTCCCTTGGGTCTATCAGGGCAGCACAAGTTTGAGGTGGGGACAACTTCGGTGTGGGGTCCATCCTTCGATATAAGGATTTTTTGCAGTCAGGGCCAGGGGCCCCTGGGCACATCCTTTTTCCATTTTCCCTGGGAAAGAAAACTCAGCAGTCCAGGTTCCTGATGTCAGTTTGTAGGGCTCCCTTGGGTCTATCAGGGCAGCACAAGTTTGAGGTGGGGACAACTTCGGTGTGGGGTCCATCCTTCGATATAAGGATTCTTTGCAGTGAGGCCCCAGCCCAGGGCCAGGGGCCCCTGGGCACATCCTTTTTCCATTTTCCCTGGGAAAGAAAACTCAGCAGTCCAGGTTCCTGATGTCAGTTTGTAGGGCTCCCTTGGGTCTATCAGGGCAGCACAAGTTTGAGGTGGGGACAACTTCGGTGTGGGGTCCATCCTTCGATATAAGGATTCTTTGCAGTCAGGGCCAGGGGCCCCTGGGCACATCCTTTTTCCATTTTCCCTGGGAAAGAAAACTCAGCAGTCCAGGTTCCTGATGTCAGTTTGTAGGGCTCCCTTGGGTCTATCAGGGCAGCACAAGTTTGAGGTGGGGACAACTTCGGTGTGGGGTCCATCCTTCGATATAAGGATTCTTTGCAGTGAGGCCCCAGCCCAGGGCCAGGGGCCCCTGGGCACATCCTTTTTCCATTTTCCCTGGGAAAGAAAACTCAGCAGTCCAGGTTCCTGATGTCAGTTTGTAGGGCTCCCTTGGGTCTATCAGGGCAGCACAAGTTTGAGGTGGGGACAACTTCGGTGTGGGGTCCATCCTTCGATATAAGGATTTTTTGCAGTCAGGGCCAGGGGCCCCTGGGCACATCCTTTTTCCATTTTCCCTGGGAAAGAAAACTCAGCAGTCCAGGTTCCTGATGTCAGTTTGTAGGGCTCCCTTGGGTCTATCAGGGCAGCACAAGTTTGAGGTGGGGACAACTTCGGTGTGGGGTCCATCCTTCGATATAAGGATTTTTTGCAGTCAGGGCCAGGGGCCCCTGGGCACATCCTTTTTCCATTTTCCCTGGGAAAGAAAACTCAGCAGTCCAGGTTCCTGATGTCAGTTTGTAGGGCTCCCTTGGGTCTATCAGGGCAGCACAATTTTAAGGTGGGGACATCTTCGGTGTGGGGTCCATCCTTCGATATAAGGATTCTTTGCAGTGCGGCCCCAGCCCAGGGCCAGGGGCCCCTGGGCACATCCTTTTTCCATTTTCCCTGGGAAAGAAAACTCAGCAGTCCAGGTTCCTGATGTCAGTTTGTAGGGCTCCCTTGGGTCTATCAGGGCAGCACAAGTTTGAGGTGGGGACAACTTCGGTGTGGGGTCCATCCTTCGATATAAGGATTCTTTGCAGTGAGGCCCCAGCCCAGGGCCAGGGGCCCCTGGGCACATCCTTTTTCCATTTTCCCTGGGAAAGAAAACTCAGCAGTCCAGGTTCCTGATGTCAGTTTGTAGGGCTCCCTTGGGTCTATCAGGGCAGCACAAGTTTGAGGTGGGGACAACTTCGGTGTGGGGTCCATCCTTCGATATAAGGATTCTTTGCAGTCAGGGCCAGGGGCCCCTGGGCACATCCTTTTTCCATTTTCCCTGGGAAAGAAAACTCAGCAGTCCAGGTTCCTGATGTCAGTTTGTAGGGCTCCCTTGGGTCTATCAGGGCAGCACAAGTTTGAGGTGGGGACAACTTCGGTGTGGGGTCCATCCTTCGATATAAGGATTTTTTGCAGTCAGGGCCAGGGGCCCCTGGGCACATCCTTTTTCCATTTTCCCTGGAAAAGAAAACTCAGCAGTCCAGGTTCCTGATGTCAGTTTGTAGGGCTCCCTTGGGTCTATCAGGGCAGCACAATTTTAAGGTGGGGACAACTTCGGTGTGGGGTCCATCCTTCGATATAAGGATTCTTTGCAGTGAGGCCCCAGCCCAGGGCCAGGGGCTCCTGGGCACATCCTTCTTCCATTTTCCCTGGGAAAGAAAACTCAGCAGTCTAGGTTCCTGATGTCAGTTTGTAGGGCTCCCTTGGGTCTATCAGGGCAGCACAAGTTTGAGGTGGGGACAACTTCGGTGTGGGGTCCATCCTTCGATATAAGGATTCTTTGCAGTCAGGGCCAGGGGCCCCTGGGCACATCCTTTTTCCATTTTCCCTGGGAAAGAAAACTCAGCAGTCCAGGTTCCTGATGTCAGTTTGTAGGGCTCCCTTGGGTCTATCAGGGCAGCACAAGTTTGAGGTGGGGACAACTTCGGTGTGGGGTCCATCCTTCGATATAAGGATTCTTTGCAGTCAGGGCCAGGGGTCCCTGGGCACATCCTTTTTCCATTTTCCCTGGGAAAGAAAACTCAGCAGTCCAGGTTCCTGATGTCAGTTTGTAGGGCTCCCTTGGGTCTATCAGGGCAGCACAATTTTAAGGTGGGGACAACTTCGGTGTGGGGTCCATCCTTCGATATAAGGATTCTTTGCAGTGAGGCCCCAGCCCAGGGCCAGGGGCTCCTGGGCACATCCTTCTTCCATTTTCCCTGGGAAAGAAAACTCAGCAGTCTAGGTTCCTGATGTCAGTTTGTAGGGCTCCCTTGGGTCTATCAGGGCAGCACAAGTTTGAGGTGGGGACAACTTCGGTGTGGGGTCCATCCTTCGATATAAGGATTTTTTGCAGTCAGGGCCAGGGGCCCCTGGGCACATCCTTTTTCCATTTTCCCTGGGAAAGAAAACTCAGCAGTCCAGGTTCCTGATGTCAGTTTGTAGGGCTCCCTTGGGTCTATCAGGGCAGCACAAGTTTGAGGTGGGGACAACTTTGGTGTGGGGTCCATCCTTCGATATAAGGATTTTTTGCAGTCAGGGCCAGGGGCCCCTGGGCACATCCTTTTTCCATTTTCCCTGGAAAAGAAAACTCAGCAGTCCAGGTTCCTGATGTCAGTTTGTAGGGCTCCCTTGGGTCTATCAGGGCAGCACAATTTTAAGGTGGGGACAACTTCGGTGTGGGGTCCATCCCTCGATATAAGGATTCTTTGCAGTGAGGCCCCAGCCCAGGGCCAGGGGCTCCTGGGCACATCCTTCTTCCATTTTCCCTGGCTAAGAAAACTCAGCAGTCTAGGTTCCTGATGTCAGTTTGTAGGGCTCCCTTGGGTCTATCAGGGCAGCACAAGTTTGAGGTGGGGACAACTTCGGTGTGGGGTCCATCCTTCGATATAAGGATTTTTTGCAGTCAGGGCCAGGGGCCCCTGGGCACATCCTTTTTCCATTTTCCCTGGGAAAGAAAACTCAGCAGTCCAGGTTCCTGATGTCAGTTTGTAGGGCTCCCTTGGGTCTATCAGGGCAGCACAAGTTTGAGGTGGGGACAACTTCGGTGTGGGGTCCATCCTTCGATATAAGGATTCTTTGCAGTGAGGCCCCAGCCCAGGGCCAGGGGCCCCTGGGCACATCCTTTTTCCATTTTCCCTGGGAAAGAAAACTCAGCAGTCCAGGTTCCTGATGTCAGTTTGTAGGGCTCCCTTGGGTCTATCAGGGCAGCACAAGTTTGAGGTGGGGACAACTTCGGTGTGGGGTCCATCCTTCGATATAAGGATTCTTTGCAGTCAGGGCCAGGGGCCCCTGGGCACATCCTTTTTCCATTTTCCCTGGGAAAGAAAACTCAGCAGTCCAGGTTCCTGATGTCAGTTTGTAGGGCTCCCTTGGGTCTATCAGGGCAGCACAAGTTTGAGGTGGGGACAACTTCGGTGTGGGGTCCATCCTTCGATATAAGGATTCTTTGCAGTGAGGCCCCAGCCCAGGGCCAGGGGCCCCTGGGCACATCCTTTTTCCATTTTCCCTGGGAAAGAAAACTCAGCAGTCCAGGTTCCTGATGTCAGTTTGTAGGGCTCCCTTGGGTCTATCAGGGCAGCACAAGTTTGAGGTGGGGACAACTTCGGTGTGGGGTCCATCCTTCGATATAAGGATTTTTTGCAGTCAGGGCCAGGGGCCCCTGGGCACATCCTTTTTCCATTTTCCCTGGGAAAGAAAACTCAGCAGTCCAGGTTCCTGATGTCAGTTTGTAGGGCTCCCTTGGGTCTATCAGGGCAGCACAAGTTTGAGGTGGGGACAACTTCGGTGTGGGGTCCATCCTTCGATATAAGGATTTTTTGCAGTCAGGGCCAGGGGCCCCTGGGCACATCCTTTTTCCATTTTCCCTGGGAAAGAAAACTCAGCAGTCCAGGTTCCTGATGTCAGTTTGTAGGGCTCCCTTGGGTCTATCAGGGCAGCACAATTTTAAGGTGGGGACATCTTCGGTGTGGGGTCCATCCTTCGATATAAGGATTCTTTGCAGTGCGGCCCCAGCCCAGGGCCAGGGGCCCCTGGGCACATCCTTTTTCCATTTTCCCTGGGAAAGAAAACTCAGCAGTCCAGGTTCCTGATGTCAGTTTGTAGGGCTCCCTTGGGTCTATCAGGGCAGCACAAGTTTGAGGTGGGGACAACTTCGGTGTGGGGTCCATCCTTCGATATAAGGATTCTTTGCAGTGAGGCCCCAGCCCAGGGCCAGGGGCCCCTGGGCACATCCTTTTTCCATTTTCCCTGGGAAAGAAAACTCAGCAGTCCAGGTTCCTGATGTCAGTTTGTAGGGCTCCCTTGGGTCTATCAGGGCAGCACAAGTTTGAGGTGGGGACAACTTCGGTGTGGGGTCCATCCTTCGATATAAGGATTCTTTGCAGTCAGGGCCAGGGGCCCCTGGGCACATCCTTTTTCCATTTTCCCTGGGAAAGAAAACTCAGCAGTCCAGGTTCCTGATGTCAGTTTGTAGGGCTCCCTTGGGTCTATCAGGGCAGCACAAGTTTGAGGTGGGGACAACTTCGGTGTGGGGTCCATCCTTCGATATAAGGATTTTTTGCAGTCAGGGCCAGGGGCCCCTGGGCACATCCTTTTTCCATTTTCCCTGGAAAAGAAAACTCAGCAGTCCAGGTTCCTGATGTCAGTTTGTAGGGCTCCCTTGGGTCTATCAGGGCAGCACAATTTTAAGGTGGGGACAACTTCGGTGTGGGGTCCATCCTTCGATATAAGGATTCTTTGCAGTGAGGCCCCAGCCCAGGGCCAGGGGCTCCTGGGCACATCCTTCTTCCATTTTCCCTGGGAAAGAAAACTCAGCAGTCTAGGTTCCTGATGTCAGTTTGTAGGGCTCCCTTGGGTCTATCAGGGCAGCACAAGTTTGAGGTGGGGACAACTTCGGTGTGGGGTCCATCCTTCGATATAAGGATTCTTTGCAGTCAGGGCCAGGGGCCCCTGGGCACATCCTTTTTCCATTTTCCCTGGGAAAGAAAACTCAGCAGTCCAGGTTCCTGATGTCAGTTTGTAGGGCTCCCTTGGGTCTATCAGGGCAGCACAAGTTTGAGGTGGGGACAACTTCGGTGTGGGGTCCATCCTTCGATATAAGGATTCTTTGCAGTCAGGGCCAGGGGTCCCTGGGCACATCCTTTTTCCATTTTCCCTGGGAAAGAAAACTCAGCAGTCCAGGTTCCTGATGTCAGTTTGTAGGGCTCCCTTGGGTCTATCAGGGCAGCACAATTTTAAGGTGGGGACAACTTCGGTGTGGGGTCCATCCTTCGATATAAGGATTCTTTGCAGTGAGGCCCCAGCCCAGGGCCAGGGAAACCTGGGCACATCCTTCTTCCATTTTCCCTGGGAAAGAAAACTCAGCAGTCTAGGTTCCTGATGTCAGTTTGTAGGGCTCCCTTGGGTCTATCAGGGCAGCACAAGTTTGAGGTGGGGACAACTTCGGTGTGGGGTCCATCCTTCGATATAAGGATTTTTTGCAGTCAGGGCCAGGGGCCCCTGGGCACATCCTTTTTCCATTTTCCCTGGGAAAGAAAACTCAGCAGTCCAGGTTCCTGATGTCAGTTTGTAGGGCTCCCTTGGGTCTATCAGGGCAGCACAAGTTTGAGGTGGGGACAACTTCGGTGTGGGGTCCATCCTTCGATATAAGGATTTTTTGCAGTCAGGGCCAGGGGCCCCTGGGCACATCCTTTTTCCATTTTCCCTGGGAAAGAAAACTCAGCAGTCCAGGTTCCTGATGTCAGTTTGTAGGGCTCCCTTGGGTCTATCAGGGCAGCACAAGTTTGAGGTGGGGACAACTTCGGTGTGGGGTCCATCCTTCGATATAAGGATTTTTTGCAGTCAGGGCCAGGGGCCCCTGGGCACATCCTTTTTCCATTTTCCCTGGGAAAGAAAACTCAGCAGTCCAGGTTCCTGATGTCAGTTTGTAGGGCTCCCTTGGGTGTATCAGGGCAGCACAAGTTTGAGGTGGGGACAACTTCGGTTTGGGGTCCATCCTTCGATATATGGATTTTTTGCAGTCAGGGCCAGGGGCCCAGGGCCAGGGGCCCCTGGGCACATCCTTTTTCCATTTTCCCTGGGAAAGAAAACTCAGCAGTCCAGTTTCCTGATGTCAGTTTGTAGGGTTCCCTTGGGGCTATCAGGGCAGCACAAGTTTGAGGTGGGGACAACTTCGGTGTGGGGTCCATCCTTCGATATAAGGATTTTTTGCAGTCAGGGCCAGGGGCCCCTGGGCACATCCTTTTTCCATTTTCCCTGGGAAAGAAAACTCAGCAGTCCAGGTTCCTGATGTCAGTTTGTAGGGCTCCCTTGGGTCTATCAGGGCAGCGCAATTTTAAGGTGGGGACATCTTCGGTCTGGGGTCCATCCTTCGATATAAGGATTCTTTGCAGTGCGGCCCCGGGGCCCAGGGCCAGGGGCCCCTGGGCACATCCTTTTTCCATTTTCCCTGGGAAAGAAAACTCAGCAGTCCAGGTTCCTGATGTCAGTTTGTAGGGCTCCCTTGGGTCTATCAGGGCAGCACAAGTTTGAGGTGGGGACAACTTTGGTGTGGGGTCCATCCTTCGATATAAGGATTTTTTGCAGTCAGGGCCAGGGGCCCCTGGGCACATCCTTTTTCCATTTTCCCTGGAAAAGAAAACTCAGCAGTCCAGGTTCCTGATGTCAGTTTGTAGGGCTCCCTTGGGTCTATCAGGGCAGCACAATTTTAAGGTGGGGACAACTTCGGTGTGGGGTCCATCCTTCGATATAAGGATTCTTTGCAGTGAGGCCCCAGCCCAGGGCCAGGGGCTCCTGGGCACATCCTTCTTCCATTTTCCCTGGCTAAGAAAACTCAGCAGTCTAGGTTCCTGATGTCAGTTTGTAGGGCTCCCTTGGGTCTATCAGGGCAGCACAAGTTTGAGGTGGGGACAACTTCGGTGTGGGGTCCATCCTTCGATATAAGGATTTTTTGCAGTCAGGGCCAGGGGCCCCTGGGCACATCCTTTTTCCATTTTCCCTGGGAAAGAAAACTCAGCAGTCCAGGTTCCTGATGTCAGTTTGTAGGGCTCCCTTGGGTCTATCAGGGCAGCACAAGTTTGAGGTGGGGACAACTTCGGTGTGGGGTCCATCCTTCGATATAAGGATTTTTTGCAGTCAGGGCCAGGGGCCCCTGGGCACATCCTTTTTCCATTTTCCCTGTGAAAGAAAACTCAGCAGTCCAGGTTCCTGATGTCAGTTTGTAGGGCTCCCTTGGGTCTATCAGGGCAGCACAATTTTAAGGTGGGGACAACTTCGGTGTGGGGTCCATCCTTCGATATAAGGATTCTTTGCAGTGCGGCCCCAGCCCAGGGCCAGGGGCCCCTGGGCACATCCTTTTTCCATTTTCCCTGGGAAAGAAAACTCAGCAGTCCAGGTTCCTGATGTCAGTTTGTAGGGCTCCCTTGGGTCTATCAGGGCAGCACAAGTTTGAGGTGGGGACAACTTCGGTGTGGGGTCCATCCTTCGTTATAAGGATTCTTTGCAGTGAGGTCCCAGCCCAGGGCCAGGGGCCCCTGGGCACATCCTTTTTCCATTTTCCCTGGGAAAGAAAACTCAGCAGTCCAGGTTCCTGATGTCAGTTTGTAGGGCTCCCTTGGGTCTATCAGGGCAGCACAAGTTTGAGGTGGGGACAACTTCGGTGTGGGGTCCATCCTTCGATATAAGGATTCTTTGCAGTCAGGGCCAGGGGCCCCTGGGCACATCCTTTTTCCATTTTCCCTGGGAAAGAAAACTCAGCAGTCCAGGTTCCTGATGTCAGTTTGTAGGGCTCCCTTGGGTCTATCAGGGCAGCACAAGTTTCAGGTGGGGACAACTTCGGTGTGGGGTCCATCCTTCGATATAAGGATTTTTTGCAGTCAGGGCCAGGGGCCCCTGGGCACATCCTTTTTCCATTTTCCCTGGGAAAGAAAACTCAGCAGTCCAGGTTCCTGATGTCAGTTTGTAGGGCTCCCTTGGGTCTATCAGGGCAGCACAAGTTTGAGGTGGGGACAACTTCGGTGTGGGGTCCATCCTTCGATATAAGGATTCTTTGCAGTGAGGCCCCAGCCCAGGGCCAGGGGCCCCTGGGCACATCCTTTTTCCATTTTCCCTGGGAAAGAAAACTCAGCAGTCCAGGTTCCTGATGTCAGTTTGTAGGGCTCCCTTGGGTCTATCAGGGCAGCACAAGTTTGAGGTGGGGACAACTTCGGTGTGGGGTCCATCCTTCGATATAAGGATTCTTTGCAGTCAGGGCCAGGGGCCCCTGGGCACATCCTTTTTCCATTTTCCCTGGGAAAGAAAACTCAGCAGTCCAGGTTCCTGATGTCAGTTTGTAGGGCTCCCTTGGGTCTATCAGGGCAGCACAAGTTTGAGGTGGGGACAACTTCGGTGTGGGGTCCATCCTTCGATATAAGGATTTTTTGCAGTCAGGGCCAGGGGCCCCTGGGCACATCCTTTTTCCATTTTCCCTGGGAAAGAAAACTCAGCAGTCCAGGTTCCTGATGTCAGTTTGTAGGGCTCCCTTGGGTCTATCAGGGCAGCACAATTTTAAGGTGGGGACATCTTCGGTCTGGGGTCCATCCTTCGATATAAGGATTCTTTGCAGTGCGGCCCCGGGGCCCAGGGCCAGGGGCCCCTGGGCACCTCCTTTTTCCATTTTCCCTGGGAAAGAAAACTCAGCAGTCCAGGTTCCTGATGTCAGTTTGTAGGGCTCCCTTGGGTCTATCAGGGCAGCACAAGTTTGAGGTGGGGACAACTTTGGTGTGGGCTCCATCCTTCGATATAAGGATTTTTTGCAGTCAAGGCCAGGGGCCCCTGGGCACATCCTTTTTCCATTTTCCCTGGAAAAGAAAACTCAGCAGTCCAGGTTCCTGATGTCAGTTTGTAGGGCTCCCTTGGGTCTATCAGGGCAGCACAATTTTAAGGTGGGGACAACTTCGGTGTGGGGTCCATCCTTCGATATAAGGATTCTTTGCAGTGAGGCCCCAGCCCAGGGCCAGGGGCTCCTGGGCACATCCTTCTTCCATTTTCCCTGGGAAAGAAAACTCAGCAGTCTAGGTTCCTGATGTCAGTTTGTAGGGCTCCCTTGGGTCTATCAGGGCAGCACAAGTTTGAGGTGGGGACAACTTCGGTGTGGGGTCCATCCTTCGATATAAGGATTTTTTGCAGTCAGGGCCAGGGGCCCCTGGGCACATCCTTTTTCCATTTTCCCTGGGAAAGAAAACTCAGCAGTCCAGGTTCCTGATGTCAGTTTGTAGGGCTCCCTTGGGTCTATCAGGGCAGCACAAGTTTGAGGTGGGGACAACTTCGGTGTCAGTTTGTAGGGCTCCCTTGGGTCTATCAGGGCAGCACAATTTTAAGGTGGGGACAACTTCGGTGTGGGGTCCATCCTTCGATATAAGGATTCTTTGCAGTGAGGCCCCAGCCCAGGGCCAGGGGCTCCTGGGCACATCCTTCTTCCATTTTCCCTGGCTAAGAAAACTCAGCAGTCTAGGTTCCTGATGTCAGTTTGTAGGGCTCCCTTGGGTCTATCAGGGCAGCACAAGTTTGAGGTGGGGACAACTTCGGTGTGGGGTCCATCCTTCGATATAAGGATTTTTTGCAGTCAGGGCCAGGGGCCCCTGGGCACATCCTTTTTCCATTTTCCCTGGGAAAGAAAACTCAGCAGTCCAGGTTCCTGATGTCAGTTTGTAGGGCTCCCTTGGGTCTATCAGGGCAGCACAAGTTTGAGGTGGGGACAACTTCGGTGTGGGGTCCATCCTTCGATATAAGGATTTTTTGCAGTCAGGGCCAGGGGCCCCTGGGCACATCCTTTTTCCATTTTCCCTGTGAAAGAAAACTCAGCAGTCCAGGTTCCTGATGTCAGTTTGTAGGGCTCCCTTGGGTCTATCAGGGCAGCACAATTTTAAGGTGGGGACAACTTCGGTGTGGGGTCCATCCTTCGATATAAGGATTCTTTGCAGTGCGGCCCCAGCCCAGGGCCAGGGGCCCCTGGGCACATCCTTTTTCCATTTTCCCTGGGAAAGAAAACTCAGCAGTCCAGGTTCCTGATGTCAGTTTGTAGGGCTCCCTTGGGTCTATCAGGGCAGCACAAGTTTGAGGTGGGGACAACTTCGGTGTGGGGTCCATCCTTCGTTATAAGGATTCTTTGCAGTGAGGTCCCAGCCCAGGGCCAGGGGCCCCTGGGCACATCCTTTTTCCATTTTCCCTGGGAAAGAAAACTCAGCAGTCCAGGTTCCTGATGTCAGTTTGTAGGGCTCCCTTGGGTCTATCAGGGCAGCACAAGTTTGAGGTGGGGACAACTTCGGTGTGGGGTCCATCCTTCGATATAAGGATTCTTTGCAGTCAGGGCCAGGGGCCCCTGGGCACATCCTTTTTCCATTTTCCCTGGGAAAGAAAACTCAGCAGTCCAGGTTCCTGATGTCAGTTTGTAGGGCTCCCTTGGGTCTATCAGGGCAGCACAAGTTTCAGGTGGGGACAACTTCGGTGTGGGGTCCATCCTTCGATATAAGGATTTTTTGCAGTCAGGGCCAGGGGCCCCTGGGCACATCCTTTTTCCATTTTCCCTGGGAAAGAAAACTCAGCAGTCCAGGTTCCTGATGTCAGTTTGTAGGGCTCCCTTGGGTCTATCAGGGCAGCACAAGTTTGAGGTGGGGACAACTTCGGTGTGGGGTCCATCCTTCGATATAAGGATTCTTTGCAGTGAGGCCCCAGCCCAGGGCCAGGGGCCCCTGGGCACATCCTTTTTCCATTTTCCCTGGGAAAGAAAACTCAGCAGTCCAGGTTCCTGATGTCAGTTTGTAGGGCTCCCTTGGGTCTATCAGGGCAGCACAAGTTTGAGGTGGGGACAACTTCGGTGTGGGGTCCATCCTTCGATATAAGGATTCTTTGCAGTCAGGGCCAGGGGCCCCTGGGCACATCCTTTTTCCATTTTCCCTGGGAAAGAAAACTCAGCAGTCCAGGTTCCTGATGTCAGTTTGTAGGGCTCCCTTGGGTCTAT
Organism: Lonchura striata; assembly: GCF_046129695.1. Taxonomy (NCBI): domain Eukaryota; kingdom Metazoa; phylum Chordata; class Aves; order Passeriformes; family Estrildidae; genus Lonchura; species Lonchura striata. The sequence continues at coordinate 67,622 of NW_027461108.1, forward strand.
CAGGGCAGCACAAGTTTGAGGTGGGGACAACTTCGGTGTGGGGTCCATCCTTCGATATAAGGATTTTTTGCAGTCAGGGCCAGGGGCCCCTGGGCACATCCTTTTTCCATTTTCCCTGGGAAAGAAAACTCAGCAGTCCAGGTTCCTGATGTCAGTTTGTAGGGCTCCCTTGGGTCTATCAGGGCAGCACAATTTTAAGGTGGGGACATCTTCGGTCTGGGGTCCATCCTTCGATATAAGGATTCTTTGCAGTGCGGCCCCGGGGCCCAGGGCCAGGGGCCCCTGGGCACCTCCTTTTTCCATTTTCCCTGGGAAAGAAAACTCAGCAGTCCAGGTTCCTGATGTCAGTTTGTAGGGCTCCCTTGGGTCTATCAGGGCAGCACAAGTTTGAGGTGGGGACAACTTTGGTGTGGGCTCCATCCTTCGATATAAGGATTTTTTGCAGTCAAGGCCAGGGGCCCCTGGGCACATCCTTTTTCCATTTTCCCTGGAAAAGAAAACTCAGCAGTCCAGGTTCCTGATGTCAGTTTGTAGGGCTCCCTTGGGTCTATCAGGGCAGCACAATTTTAAGGTGGGGACAACTTCGGTGTGGGGTCCATCCTTCGATATAAGGATTCTTTGCAGTGAGGCCCCAGCCCAGGGCCAGGGGCTCCTGGGCACATCCTTCTTCCATTTTCCCTGGGAAAGAAAACTCAGCAGTCTAGGTTCCTGATGTCAGTTTGTAGGGCTCCCTTGGGTCTATCAGGGCAGCACAAGTTTGAGGTGGGGACAACTTCGGTGTGGGGTCCATCCTTCGATATAAGGATTTTTTGCAGTCAGGGCCAGGGGCCCCTGGGCACATCCTTTTTCCATTTTCCCTGGGAAAGAAAACTCAGCAGTCCAGGTTCCTGATGTCAGTTTGTAGGGCTCCCTTGGGTCTATCAGGGCAGCACAAGTTTGAGGTGGGGACAACTTCGGTGTGGGGTCCATCCTTCGATATAAGGATTTTTTGCAGTCAGGGCCAGGGGCCCCTGGGCACATCCTTTTTCCATTTTCCCTGGGAAAGAAAACTCAGCAGTCCAGGTTCCTGATGTCAGTTTGTAGGGCTCCCTTGGGTCTATCAGGGCAGCACAAGTTTGAGGTGGGGACAACTTCGGTGTGGGGTCCATCCTTCGATATAAGGATTCTTTGCAGTCAGGGCCTGGGGCCCCTGGGCACATCCTTTTTCCATTTTCCCTGGGAAAGAAAACTCAGCAGCCCAGGTTCCTGATGTCAGTTTGTAGGGCTCCCTTGGGTCTATCAGGGCAGCACAAGTTTGAGGTGGGGACAACTTCGGTGTGGGGTCCATCCTTCGATATAAGGATTCTTTGCAGTCAGGGCCAGGGGCCCCTGGGCACATCCTTTTTCCATTTTCCCTGGGAAAGAAAACTCAGCAGTCCAGGTTCCTGATGTCAGTTTGTAGGGCTCCCTTGGGTCTATCAGGGCAGCACAAGTTTGAGGTGGGGACAACTTCGGTGTGGGGTCCATCCTTCGATATAAGGATTCTTTGCAGTGAGGCCCCAGCCCAGGGCCAGGGGCCCCTGGGCACATCCTTTTTCCATTTTCCCTGGGAAAGAAAACTCAGCAGTCCAGGTTCCTGATGTCAGTTTGTAGGGCTCCCTTGGGTCTATCAGGGCAGCACAAGTTTGAGGTGGGGACAACTTCGGTGTGGGGTCCATCCTTCGATATAAGGATTTTTTGCAGTCAGGGCCAGGGGCCCCTGGGCACATCCTTTTTCCATTTTCCCTGGGAAAGAAAACTCAGCAGTCCAGGTTCCTGATGTCAGTTTGTAGGGCTCCCTTGGGTCTATCAGGGCAGCACAAGTTTGAGGTGGGGACAACTTCGGTGTGGGGTCCATCCTTCGATATAAGGATTTTTTGCAGTCAGGGCCAGGGGCCCCTGGGCACATCCTTTTTCCATTTTCCCTGGGAAAGAAAACTCAGCAGTCCAGGTTCCTGATGTCAGTTTGTAGGGCTCCCTTGGGTCTATCAGGGCAGCACAATTTTAAGGTGGGGACATCTTCGGTGTGGGGTCCATCCTTCGATATAAGGATTCTTTGCAGTGCGGCCCCAGCCCAGGGCCAGGGGCCCCTGGGCACATCCTTTTTCCATTTTCCCTGGGAAAGAAAACTCAGCAGTCCAGGTTGCTGATGTCAGTTTGTAGGGCTCCCTTGGGTCTATCAGGGCAGCACAAGTTTGAGGTGGGGACAACTTCGGTGTGGGGTCCATCCTTCGTTATAAGGATTCTTTGCAGTGAGGCCCCAGCCCAGGGCCAGGGGCCCCTGGGCACATCCTTTTTCCATTTTCCCTGGGAAAGGAAACTCAGCAGTCCAGGTTCCTGATGTCAGTTTGTAGGGCTCCCTTGGGTCTATCAGGGCAGCACAAGTTTGAGGTGGGGACAACTTCGGTGTGGGGTCCATCCTTCGATATAAGGATTCTTTGCAGTCAGGGCCAGGGGCCCCTGGGCACATCCTTTTTCCATTTTCCCTGGGAAAGAAAACTCAGCAGTCCAGGTTCCTGATGTCAGTTTGTAGGGCTCCCTTGGGTCTATCAGGGCAGCACAAGTTTGAGGTGGGGACAACTTCGGTGTGGGGTCCATCCTTCGATATAAGGATTTTTTGCAGTCAGGGCCAGGGGCCCCTGGGCACATCCTTTTTCCATTTTCCCTGGAAAAGAAAACTCAGCAGTCCAGGTTCCTGATGTCAATTTGTAGGGCTCCCTTGGGTCTATCAGGGCAGCACAATTTTAAGGTGGGGACAACTTCGGTGTGGGGTCCATCCTTCGATATAAGGATTCTTTGCAGTGAGGCCCCAGCCCAGGGCCAGGGGCTCCTGGGCACATCCTTCTTCCATTTTCCCTGGGAAAGAAAACTCAGCAGTCTAGGTTCCTGATGTCAGTTTGTAGGGCTCCCTTGGGTCTATCAGGGCAGCACAAGTTTGAGGTGGGGACAACTTCGGTGTGGGGTCCATCCTTCGATATAAGGATTTTTTGCAGTCAGGGCCAGGGGCCCCTGGGCACATCCTTTTTCCATTTTCCCTGGGAAAGAAAACTCAGCAGTCCAGGTTCCTGATGTCAGTTTGTAGGGCTCCCTTGGGTCTATCAGGGCAGCACAAGTTTGAGGTGGGGACAACTTCGGTGTGGGGTCCATCCTTCGATATAAGGATTCTTTGCAGTGAGGCCCCAGCCCAGGGCCAGGGGCTCCTGGGCACATCCTTCTTCCATTTTCCCTGGGAAAGAAAACTCAGCAGTCTAGGTTCCTGATGTCAGTTTGTAGGGCTCCCTTGGGTCTATCAGGGCAGCACAAGTTTGAGGTGGGGACAACTTCGGTGTGGGGTCCATCCTTCGATATAAGGATTTTTTGCAGTCAGGGCCAGGGGCCCCTGGGCACATCCTTTTTCCATTTTCCCTGGGAAAGAAAACTCAGCAGTCCAGGTTCCTGATGTCAGTTTGTAGGGCTCCCTTGGGTCTATCAGGGCAGCACAAGTTTGAGGTGGGGACAACTTCGGTGTGGGGTCCATCCTTCGATATAAGGATTTTTTGCAGTCAGGGCCAGGGGCCCCTGGGCACATCCTTTTTCCATTTTCCCTGGGAAAGAAAACTCAGCAGTCCAGGTTCCTGATGTCAGTTTGTAGGGCTCCCTTGGGTCTATCAGGGCAGCACAAGTTTGAGGTGGGGACAACTTCGGTGTGGGGTCCATCCTTCGATATAAGGATTTTTTGCAGTCAGGGCCAGGGGCCCCTGGGCACATCCTTTTTCCATTTTCCCTAGGAAAGAAAACTCAGCAGTCCAGGTTCCTGATGTCAGTTTGTAGGGCTCCCTTGGGTGTATCAGGGGAGCACAAGTTTGAGGTGGGGACAACTTCGGTTTGGCGTCCATCCTTCGATATATGGATTTTTTGCAGTCAGGGCCAGGGGCCCCTGGGCACATCCTTTTTCCATTTTCCCTGGGAAAGGAAACTCAGCAGTCCAGGTTCCTGATGTCAGTTTGTAGGGCTCCCTTGGGTCTATCAGGGCAGCACAAGTTTGAGGTGGGGACAACTTCGGTGTGGGGTCCATCCTTCGATATAAGGATTTTTTGCAGTCTGGGCCAGGGGCCCAGGGCCAGGGGCCCCTGGGCACATCCTTTTTCCATTTTCCCTGGGAAAGAAAACTCAGCAGTCCAGTTTCCTGATGTCAGTTTGTAGGGTTCCCTTGGGGCTATCAGGGCAGCACAAGTTTGAGGTGGGGACAACTTCGGTGTGGGGTCCATCCTTCGATATAAGGATTTTTTGCAGTCAGGGCCAGGGGCCCCTGGGCACATCCTTTTTCCATTTTCCCTGGGAAAGAAAACTCAGCAGTCCAGGTTCCTGATGTCAGTTTGTAGGGCTCCCTTGGGTCTATCAGGGCAGCACAAGTTTGAGGTGGGGACAATTTCGGTGTGGGGTCCATCCTTCGATATAAGGATTTTTTGTAGTGAGGCCCCAGCCCAGGGCCAGGGAAACCTGGGCACATCCTTTTTCCATTTTCCCTGGGAAAGAAAACTCAGCAGTCCAGGTTCCTGATGTCAGTTTGTAGGGTTCCCTTGGGTCTATCAGGGCAGCACAAGTTTGAGGTGGGCACAACTTCAGTCTGGGGTCCATCCTTCGATATAAGGATTTTTTGCAGTCAGGGCCAGGGGCCCCTGGGCACATCCTTTTTCCATTTTCCCTGGGAAAGAAAACTCAGCAGTCCAGGTTCCTGATGTCAGTTTGTAGGGCTCCCTTGGGTCTATCAGGGCAGCACAAGTTTGAGGTGGGGACAACTTCGGTGTGGGGTCCATCCTTCGATATAAGGATTTTTTGCAGTCAGGGCCAGGGGCCCCTGGGCACATCCTTTTTCCATTTTCCCTGGGAAAGAAAACTCAGCAGTCCAGGTTCCTGATGTCAGTTTGTAGGGCTCCCTTGGGTCTATCAGGGCAGCACAAGTTTGAGGTGGGGACAACTTCGGTGTGGGGTCCATCCTTCGATATAAGGATTTTTTGCAGTCAGGGCCAGGGGCCCCTGGGCACATCCTTTTTCCATTTTCCCTGGGAAAGAAAACTCAGCAGTCCAGGTTCCTGATGTCAGTTTGTAGGGCTCCCTTGGGTGTATCAGGGCAGCACAAGTTTGAGGTGGGGACAACTTCGGTTTGGGGTCCATCCTTCGATATATGGATTTTTTGCAGTCAGGGCCAGGGGCCCAGGGCCAGGGGCCCCTGGGCACATCCTTTTTCCATTTTCCCTGGGAAAGAAAACTCAGCAGTCCAGTTTCCTGATGTCAGTTTGTAGGGTTCCCTTGGGGCTATCAGGGCAGCACAAGTTTGAGGTGGGGACAACTTCGGTGTGGGGTCCATCCTTCGATATAAGGATTTTTTGCAGTCAGGGCCAGGGGCCCCTGGGCACATCCTTTTTCCATTTTCCCTGGGAAAGAAAACTCAGCAGTCCAGGTTCCTGATGTCAGTTTGTAGGGCTCCCTTGGGTCTATCAGGGCAGCGCAATTTTAAGGTGGGGACATCTTCGGTCTGGGGTCCATCCTTCGATATAAGGATTCTTTGCAGTGCGGCCCCGGGGCCCAGGGCCAGGGGCCCCTGGGCACATCCTTTTTCCATTTTCCCTGGGAAAGAAAACTCAGCAGTCCAGGTTCCTGATGTCAGTTTGTAGGGCTCCCTTGGGTCTATCAGGGCAGCACAAGTTTGAGGTGGGGACAACTTTGGTGTGGGGTCCATCCTTCGATATAAGGATTTTTTGCAGTCAGGGCCAGGGGCCCCTGGGCACATCCTTTTTCCATTTTCCCTGGAAAAGAAAACTCAGCAGTCCAGGTTCCTGATGTCAGTTTGTAGGGCTCCCTTGGGTCTATCAGGGCAGCACAATTTTAAGGTGGGGACAACTTCGGTGTGGGGTCCATCCTTCGATATAAGGATTCTTTGCAGTGAGGCCCCAGCCCAGGGCCAGGGGCTCCTGGGCACATCCTTCTTCCATTTTCCCTGGCTAAGAAAACTCAGCAGTCTAGGTTCCTGATGTCAGTTTGTAGGGCTCCCTTGGGTCTATCAGGGCAGCACAAGTTTGAGGTGGGGACAACTTCGGTGTGGGGTCCATCCTTCGATATAAGGATTTTTTGCAGTCAGGGCCAGGGGCCCCTGGGCACATCCTTTTTCCATTTTCCCTGGGAAAGAAAACTCAGCAGTCCAGGTTCCTGATGTCAGTTTGTAGGGCTCCCTTGGGTCTATCAGGGCAGCACAAGTTTGAGGTGGGGACAACTTCGGTGTGGGGTCCATCCTTCGATATAAGGATTTTTTGCAGTCAGGGCCAGGGGCCCCTGGGCACATCCTTTTTCCATTTTCCCTGTGAAAGAAAACTCAGCAGTCCAGGTTCCTGATGTCAGTTTGTAGGGCTCCCTTGGGTCTATCAGGGCAGCACAATTTTAAGGTGGGGACAACTTCGGTGTGGGGTCCATCCTTCGATATAAGGATTCTTTGCAGTGCGGCCCCAGCCCAGGGCCAGGGGCCCCTGGGCACATCCTTTTTCCATTTTCCCTGGGAAAGAAAACTCAGCAGTCCAGGTTCCTGATGTCAGTTTGTAGGGCTCCCTTGGGTCTATCAGGGCAGCACAAGTTTGAGGTGGGGACAACTTCGGTGTGGGGTCCATCCTTCGTTATAAGGATTCTTTGCAGTGAGGTCCCAGCCCAGGGCCAGGGGCCCCTGGGCACATCCTTTTTCCATTTTCCCTGGGAAAGAAAACTCAGCAGTCCAGGTTCCTGATGTCAGTTTGTAGGGCTCCCTTGGGTCTATCAGGGCAGCACAAGTTTGAGGTGGGGACAACTTCGGTGTGGGGTCCATCCTTCGATATAAGGATTCTTTGCAGTCAGGGCCAGGGGCCCCTGGGCACATCCTTTTTCCATTTTCCCTGGGAAAGAAAACTCAGCAGTCCAGGTTCCTGATGTCAGTTTGTAGGGCTCCCTTGGGTCTATCAGGGCAGCACAAGTTTCAGGTGGGGACAACTTCGGTGTGGGGTCCATCCTTCGATATAAGGATTTTTTGCAGTCAGGGCCAGGGGCCCCTGGGCACATCCTTTTTCCATTTTCCCTGGGAAAGAAAACTCAGCAGTCCAGGTTCCTGATGTCAGTTTGTAGGGCTCCCTTGGGTCTATCAGGGCAGCACAAGTTTGAGGTGGGGACAACTTCGGTGTGGGGTCCATCCTTCGATATAAGGATTCTTTGCAGTGAGGCCCCAGCCCAGGGCCAGGGGCCCCTGGGCACATCCTTTTTCCATTTTCCCTGGGAAAGAAAACTCAGCAGTCCAGGTTCCTGATGTCAGTTTGTAGGGCTCCCTTGGGTCTATCAGGGCAGCACAAGTTTGAGGTGGGGACAACTTCGGTGTGGGGTCCATCCTTCGATATAAGGATTCTTTGCAGTCAGGGCCAGGGGCCCCTGGGCACATCCTTTTTCCATTTTCCCTGGGAAAGAAAACTCAGCAGTCCAGGTTCCTGATGTCAGTTTGTAGGGCTCCCTTGGGTCTATCAGGGCAGCACAAGTTTGAGGTGGGGACAACTTCGGTGTGGGGTCCATCCTTCGATATAAGGATTTTTTGCAGTCAGGGCCAGGGGCCCCTGGGCACATCCTTTTTCCATTTTCCCTGGGAAAGAAAACTCAGCAGTCCAGGTTCCTGATGTCAGTTTGTAGGGCTCCCTTGGGTCTATCAGGGCAGCACAATTTTAAGGTGGGGACATCTTCGGTCTGGGGTCCATCCTTCGATATAAGGATTCTTTGCAGTGCGGCCCCGGGGCCCAGGGCCAGGGGCCCCTGGGCACCTCCTTTTTCCATTTTCCCTGGGAAAGAAAACTCAGCAGTCCAGGTTCCTGATGTCAGTTTGTAGGGCTCCCTTGGGTCTATCAGGGCAGCACAAGTTTGAGGTGGGGACAACTTCGGTGTGGGGTCCATCCTTCGATATAAGGATTTTTTGCAGTCAGGGCCAGGGGCCCCTGGGCACATCCTTTTTCCATTTTCCCTGGGAAAGAAAACTCAGCAGTCCAGGTTCCTGATGTCAGTTTGTAGGGCTCCCTTGGGTCTATCAGGGCAGCACAAGTTTGAGGTGGGGACAACTTCGGTGTCAGTTTGTAGGGCTCCCTTGGGTCTATCAGGGCAGCACAATTTTAAGGTGGGGACAACTTCGGTGTGGGGTCCATCCTTCGATATAAGGATTCTTTGCAGTGAGGCCCCAGCCCAGGGCCAGGGGCTCCTGGGCACATCCTTCTTCCATTTTCCCTGGCTAAGAAAACTCAGCAGTCTAGGTTCCTGATGTCAGTTTGTAGGGCTCCCTTGGGTCTATCAGGGCAGCACAAGTTTGAGGTGGGGACAACTTCGGTGTGGGGTCCATCCTTCGATATAAGGATTTTTTGCAGTCAGGGCCAGGGGCCCCTGGGCACATCCTTTTTCCATTTTCCCTGGGAAAGAAAACTCAGCAGTCCAGGTTCCTGATGTCAGTTTGTAGGGCTCCCTTGGGTCTATCAGGGCAGCACAAGTTTGAGGTGGGGACAACTTCGGTGTGGGGTCCATCCTTCGATATAAGGATTTTTTGCAGTCAGGGCCAGGGGCCCCTGGGCACATCCTTTTTCCATTTTCCCTGTGAAAGAAAACTCAGCAGTCCAGGTTCCTGATGTCAGTTTGTAGGGCTCCCTTGGGTCTATCAGGGCAGCACAATTTTAAGGTGGGGACAACTTCGGTGTGGGGTCCATCCTTCGATATAAGGATTCTTTGCAGTGCGGCCCCAGCCCAGGGCCAGGGGCCCCTGGGCACATCCTTTTTCCATTTTCCCTGGGAAAGAAAACTCAGCAGTCCAGGTTCCTGATGTCAGTTTGTAGGGCTCCCTTGGGTCTATCAGGGCAGCACAAGTTTGAGGTGGGGACAACTTCGGTGTGGGGTCCATCCTTCGTTATAAGGATTCTTTGCAGTGAGGCCCCAGCCCAGGGCCAGGGGCCCCTGGGCACATCCTTTTTCCATTTTCCCTGGGAAAGAAAACTCAGCAGTCCAGGTTCCTGATGTCAGTTTGTAGGGCTCCCTTGGGTCTATCAGGGCAGCACAAGTTTGAGGTGGGGACAACTTCGGTGTGGGGTCCATCCTTCGATATAAGGATTCTTTGCAGTCAGGGCCAGGGGCCCCTGGGCACATCCTTTTTCCATTTTCCCTGGGAAAGAAAACTCAGCAGTCCAGGTTCCTGATGTCAGTTTGTAGGGCTCCCTTGGGTCTATCAGGGCAGCACAAGTTTCAGGTGGGGACAACTTCGGTGTGGGGTCCATCCTTCGATATAAGGATTTTTTGCAGTCAGGGCCAGGGGCCCCTGGGCACATCCTTTTTCCATTTTCCCTGGGAAAGAAAACTCAGCAGTCCAGGTTCCTGATGTCAGTTTGTAGGGCTCCCTTGGGTCTATCAGGGCAGCACAAGTTTGAGGTGGGGACAACTTCGGTGTGGGGTCCATCCTTCGATATAAGGATTCTTTGCAGTGAGGCCCCAGCCCAGGGCCAGGGGCCCCTGGGCACATCCTTTTTCCATTTTCCCTGGGAAAGAAAACTCAGCAGTCCAGGTTCCTGATGTCAGTTTGTAGGGCTCCCTTGGGTCTATCAGGGCAGCACAAGTTTGAGGTGGGGACAACTTCGGTGTGGGGTCCATCCTTCGATATAAGGATTCTTTGCAGTCAGGGCCAGGGGCCCCTGGGCACATCCTTTTTCCATTTTCCCTGGGAAAGAAAACTCAGCAGTCCAGGTTCCTGATGTCAGTTTGTAGGGCTCCCTTGGGTCTATCAGGGCAGCACAAGTTTGAGGTGGGGACAACTTCGGTGTGGGGTCCATCCTTCGATATAAGGATTTTTTGCAGTCAGGGCCAGGGGCCCCTGGGCACATCCTTTTTCCATTTTCCCTGGGAAAGAAAACTCAGCAGTCCAGGTTCCTGATGTCAGTTTGTAGGGCTCCCTTGGGTCTATCAGGGCAGCACAATTTTAAGGTGGGGACATCTTCGGTCTGGGGTCCATCCTTCGATATAAGGATTCTTTGCAGTGCGGCCCCGGGGCCCAGGGCCAGGGGCCCCTGGGCACCTCCTTTTTCCATTTTCCCTGGGAAAGAAAACTCAGCAGTCCAGGTTCCTGATGTCAGTTTGTAGGGCTCCCTTGGGTCTATCAGGGCAGCACAAGTTTGAGGTGGGGACAACTTTGGTGTGGGCTCCATCCTTCGATATAAGGATTTTTTGCAGTCAAGGCCAGGGGCCCCTGGGCACATCCTTTTTCCATTTTCCCTGGAAAAGAAAACTCAGCAGTCCAGGTTCCTGATGTCAGTTTGTAGGGCTCCCTTGGGTCTATCAGGGCAGCACAATTTTAAGGTGGGGACAACTTCGGTGTGGGGTCCATCCTTCGATATAAGGATTCTTTGCAGTGAGGCCCCAGCCCAGGGCCAGGGGCTCCTGGGCACATCCTTCTTCCATTTTCCCTGGGAAAGAAAACTCAGCAGTCTAGGTTCCTGATGTCAGTTTGTAGGGCTCCCTTGGGTCTATCAGGGCAGCACAAGTTTGAGGTGGGGACAACTTCGGTGTGGGGTCCATCCTTCGATATAAGGATTTTTTGCAGTCAGGGCCAGGGGCCCCTGGGCACATCCTTTTTCCATTTTCCCTGGGAAAGAAAACTCAGCAGTCCAGGTTCCTGATGTCAGTTTGTAGGGCTCCCTTGGGTCTATCAGGGCAGCACAAGTTTGAGGTGGGGACAACTTCGGTGTGGGGTCCATCCTTCGATATAAGGATTTTTTGCAGTCAGGGCCAGGGGCCCCTGGGCACATCCTTTTTCCATTTTCCCTGGGAAAGAAAACTCAGCAGTCCAGGTTCCTGATGTCAGTTTGTAGGGCTCCCTTGGGTCTATCAGGGCAGCACAAGTTTGAGGTGGGGACAACTTCGGTGTGGGGTCCATCCTTCGATATAAGGATTCTTTGCAGTCAGGGCCTGGGGCCCCTGGGCACATCCTTTTTCCATTTTCCCTGGGAAAGAAAACTCAGCAGCCCAGGTTCCTGATGTCAGTTTGTAGGGCTCCCTTGGGTCTATCAGGGCAGCACAAGTTTGAGGTGGGGACAACTTCGGTGTGGGGTCCATCCTTCGATATAAGGATTCTTTGCAGTCAGGGCCAGGGGCCCCTGGGCACATCCTTTTTCCATTTTCCCTGGGAAAGAAAACTCAGCAGTCCAGGTTCCTGATGTCAGTTTGTAGGGCTCCCTTGGGTCTATCAGGGCAGCACAAGTTTGAGGTGGGGACAACTTCGGTGTGGGGTCCATCCTTCGATATAAGGATTCTTTGCAGTGAGGCCCCAGCCCAGGGCCAGGGGCCCCTGGGCACATCCTTTTTCCATTTTCCCTGGGAAAGAAAACTCAGCAGTCCAGGTTCCTGATGTCAGTTTGTAGGGCTCCCTTGGGTCTATCAGGGCAGCACAAGTTTGAGGTGGGGACAACTTCGGTGTGGGGTCCATCCTTCGATATAAGGATTTTTTGCAGTCAGGGCCAGGGGCCCCTGGGCACATCCTTTTTCCATTTTCCCTGGGAAAGAAAACTCAGCAGTCCAGGTTCCTGATGTCAGTTTGTAGGGCTCCCTTGGGTCTATCAGGGCAGCACAAGTTTGAGGTGGGGACAACTTCGGTGTGGGGTCCATCCTTCGATATAAGGATTTTTTGCAGTCAGGGCCAGGGGCCCCTGGGCACATCCTTTTTCCATTTTCCCTGGGAAAGAAAACTCAGCAGTCCAGGTTCCTGATGTCAGTTTGTAGGGCTCCCTTGGGTCTATCAGGGCAGCACAATTTTAAGGTGGGGACATCTTCGGTGTGGGGTCCATCCTTCGATATAAGGATTCTTTGCAGTGCGGCCCCAGCCCAGGGCCAGGGGCCCCTGGGCACATCCTTTTTCCATTTTCCCTGGGAAAGAAAACTCAGCAGTCCAGGTTGCTGATGTCAGTTTGTAGGGCTCCCTTGGGTCTATCAGGGCAGCACAAGTTTGAGGTGGGGACAACTTCGGTGTGGGGTCCATCCTTCGTTATAAGGATTCTTTGCAGTGAGGCCCCAGCCCAGGGCCAGGGGCCCCTGGGCACATCCTTTTTCCATTTTCCCTGGGAAAGGAAACTCAGCAGTCCAGGTTCCTGATGTCAGTTTGTAGGGCTCCCTTGGGTCTATCAGGGCAGCACAAGTTTGAGGTGGGGACAACTTCGGTGTGGGGTCCATCCTTCGATATAAGGATTCTTTGCAGTCAGGGCCAGGGGCCCCTGGGCACATCCTTTTTCCATTTTCCCTGGGAAAGAAAACTCAGCAGTCCAGGTTCCTGATGTCAGTTTGTAGGGCTCCCTTGGGTCTATCAGGGCAGCACAAGTTTGAGGTGGGGACAACTTTGGTGTGGGGTCCATCCTTCGATATAAGGATTTTTTGCAGTCAGGGCCAGGGGCCCCTGGGCACATCCTTTTTCCATTTTCCCTGGAAAAGAAAACTCAGCAGTCCAGGTTCCTGATGTCAGTTTGTAGGGCTCCCTTGGGTCTATCAGGGCAGCACAATTTTAAGGTGGGGACAACTTCGGTGTGGGGTCCATCCTTCGATATAAGGATTCTTTGCAGTGAGGCCCCAGCCCAGGGCCAGGGGCTCCTGGGCACATCCTTCTTCCATTTTCCCTGGGAAAGAAAACTCAGCAGTCTAGGTTCCTGATGTCAGTTTGTAGGGCTCCCTTGGGTCTATCAGGGCAGCACAAGTTTGAGGTGGGGACAACTTCGGTGTGGGGTCCATCCTTCGATATAAGGATTTTTTGCAGTCAGGGCCAGGGGCCCCTGGGCACATCCTTTTTCCATTTTCCCTGGGAAAGAAAACTCAGCAGTCCAGGTTCCTGATGTCAGTTTGTAGGGCTCCCTTGGGTCTATCAGGGCAGCACAAGTTTGAGGTGGGGACAACTTCGGTGTGGGGTCCATCCTTCGATATAAGGATTCTTTGCAGTGAGGCCCCAGCCCAGGGCCAGGGGCTCCTGGGCACATCCTTCTTCCATTTTCCCTGGGAAAGAAAACTCAGCAGTCTAGGTTCCTGATGTCAGTTTGTAGGGCTCCCTTGGGTCTATCAGGGCAGCACAAGTTTGAGGTGGGGACAACTTCGGTGTGGGGTCCATCCTTCGATATAAGGATTTTTTGCAGTCAGGGCCAGGGGCCCCTGGGCACATCCTTTTTCCATTTTCCCTGGGAAAGAAAACTCAGCAGTCCAGGTTCCTGATGTCAGTTTGTAGGGCTCCCTTGGGTCTATCGGGGCAGCACAAGTTTGAGGTGGGGACAACTTCGGTGTGGGGTCCATCCTTCGATATAAGGATTTTTTGCAGTCAGGGCCAGGGGCCCCTGGGCACATCCTTTTTCCATTTTCCCTGGGAAAGAAAACTCAGCAGTCCAGGTTCCTGATGTCAGTTTGTAGGGCTCCCTTGGGTCTATCAGGGCAGCACAAGTTTGAGGTGGGGACAACTTCGGTGTGGGGTCCATCCTTCGATATAAGGATTTTTTGCAGTCAGGGCCAGGGGCCCCTGGGCACATCCTTTTTCCATTTTCCCTAGGAAAGAAAACTCAGCAGTCCAGGTTCCTGATGTCAGTTTGTAGGGCTCCCTTGGGTGTATCAGGGGAGCACAAGTTTGAGGTGGGGACAACTTCGGTTTGGCGTCCATCCTTCGATATATGGATTTTTTGCAGTCAGGGCCAGGGGCCCCTGGGCACATCCTTTTTCCATTTTCCCTGGGAAAGGAAACTCAGCAGTCCAGGTTCCTGATGTCAGTTTGTAGGGCTCCCTTGGGTCTATCAGGGCAGCACAAGTTTGAGGTGGGGACAACTTCGGTGTGGGGTCCATCCTTCGATATAAGGATTTTTTGCAGTCTGGGCCAGGGGCCCAGGGCCAGGGGCCCCTGGGCACATCCTTTTTCCATTTTCCCTGGGAAAGAAAACTCAGCAGTCCAGTTTCCTGATGTCAGTTTGTAGGGTTCCCTTGGGGCTATCAGGGCAGCACAAGTTTGAGGTGGGGACAACTTCGGTGTGGGGTCCATCCTTCGATATAAGGATTTTTTGCAGTCAGGGCCAGGGGCCCCTGGGCACATCCTTTTTCCATTTTCCCTGGGAAAGAAAACTCAGCAGTCCAGGTTCCTGATGTCAGTTTGTAGGGCTCCCTTGGGTCTATCAGGGCAGCACAAGTTTGAGGTGGGGACAATTTCGGTGTGGGGTCCATCCTTCGATATAAGGATTTTTTGTAGTGAGGCCCCAGCCCAGGGCCAGGGAAACCTGGGCACATCCTTTTTCCATTTTCCCTGGGAAAGAAAACTCAGCAGTCCAGGTTCCTGATGTCAGTTTGTAGGGTTCCCTTGGGTCTATCAGGGCAGCACAAGTTTGAGGTGGGCACAACTTCAGTCTGGGGTCCATCCTTCGATATAAGGATTTTTTGCAGTCAGGGCCAGGGGCCCCTGGGCACATCCTTTTTCCATTTTCCCTGGGAAAGAAAACTCAGCAGTCCAGGTTCCTGATGTCAGTTTGTAGGGCTCCCTTGGGTCTATCAGGGCAGCACAAGTTTGAGGTGGGGACAACTTCGGTGTGGGGTCCATCCTTCGATATAAGGATTCTTTGCAGTCAGGGCCAGGGGCCCCTGGGCACATCCTTTTTCCATTTTCCCTGGGAAAGAAAACTCAGCAGTCCAGGTTCCTGATGTCAGTTTGTAGGGCTCCCTTGGGTCTATCAGGGCAGCACAAGTTTGAGGTGGGGACAACTTCGGTGTGGGGTCCATCCTTCGATATAAGGATTCTTTGCAGTGAGGCCCCAGCCCAGGGCCAGGGGCCCCTGGGCACATCCTTTTTCCATTTTCCCTGGGAAAGAAAACTCAGCAGTCCAGGTTCCTGATGTCAGTTTGTAGGGCTCCCTTGGGTCTATCAGGGCAGCACAAGTTTGAGGTGGGGACAACTTCGGTGTGGGGTCCATCCTTCGATATAAGGATTCTTTGCAGTCAGGGCCAGGGGCCCCTGGGCACATCCTTTTTCCATTTTCCCTGGGAAAGAAAACTCAGCAGTCCAGGTTCCTGATGTCAGTTTGTAGGGCTCCCTTGGGTCTATCAGGGCAGCACAAGTTTGAGGTGGGGACAACTTCGGTGTGGGGTCCATCCTTCGATATAAGGATTTTTTGCAGTCAGGGCCAGGGGCCCCTGGGCACATCCTTTTTCCATTTTCCCTGGGAAAGAAAACTCAGCAGTCCAGGTTCCTGATGTCAGTTTGTAGGGCTCCCTTGGGTCTATCAGGGCAGCACAAGTTTGAGGTGGGGACAACTTCGGTGTGGGGTCCATCCTTCGATATAAGGATTTTTTGCAGTCAGGGCCAGGGGCCCCTGGGCACATCCTTTTTCCATTTTCCCTGGGAAAGAAAACTCAGCAGTCCAGGTTCCTGATGTCAGTTTGTAGGGCTCCCTTGGGTCTATCAGGGCAGCACAATTTTAAGGTGGGGACATCTTCGGTGTGGGGTCCATCCTTCGATATAAGGATTCTTTGCAGTGCGGCCCCAGCCCAGGGCCAGGGGCCCCTGGGCACATCCTTTTTCCATTTTCCCTGGGAAAGAAAACTCAGCAGTCCAGGTTCCTGATGTCAGTTTGTAGGGCTCCCTTGGGTCTATCAGGGCAGCACAAGTTTGAGGTGGGGACAACTTCGGTGTGGGGTCCATCCTTCGTTATAAGGATTCTTTGCAGTGAGGCCCCAGCCCAGGGCCAGGGAACCCTGGGCACATCCTTTTTCCATTTTCCCTGGGAAAGAAAACTCAGCAGTCCAGGTTCCTGATGTCAGTTTGTAGGGCTCCCTTGGGTCTATCAGGGCAGCACAAGTTTGAGGTGGGGACAACTTCGGTGTGGGGTCCATCCTTCGATATAAGGATTCTTTGCAGTCAGGGCCAGGGGCCCCTGGGCACATCCTTTTTCCATTTTCCCTGGGAAAGAAAACTCAGCAGTCCAGGTTCCTGATGTCAGTTTGTAGGGCTCCCTTGGGTCTATCAGGGCAGCACAAGTTTCAGGTGGGGACAACTTCGGTGTGGGGTCCATCCTTCGATATAAGGATTTTTTGCAGTCAGGGCCAGGGGCCCCTGGGCACATCCTTTTTCCATTTTCCCTGGGAAAGAAAACTCAGCAGTCCAGGTTCCTGATGTCAGTTTGTAGGGCTCCCTTGGGTCTATCAGGGCAGCACAAGTTTGAGGTGGGGACAACTTCGGTGTGGGGTCCATCCTTCGATATAAGGATTCTTTGCAGTGAGGCCCCAGCCCAGGGCCAGGGGCCCCTGGGCACATCCTTTTTCCATTTTCCCTGGGAAAGAAAACTCAGCAGTCCAGGTTCCTGATGTCAGTTTGTAGGGCTCCCTTGGGTCTATCAGGGCAGCACAAGTTTGAGGTGGGGACAACTTCGGTGTGGGGTCCATCCTTCGATATAAGGATTCTTTGCAGTCAGGGCCAGGGGCCCCTGGGCACATCCTTTTTCCATTTTCCCTGGGAAAGAAAACTCAGCAGTCCAGGTTCCTGATGTCAGTTTGTAGGGCTCCCTTGGGTCTATCAGGGCAGCACAAGTTTGAGGTGGGGACAACTTCGGTGTGGGGTCCATCCTTCGATATAAGGATTTTTTGCAGTGAGGCCCCAGCCCAGGGCCAGGGGCCCCTGGGCACATCCTTTTTCCATTTTCCCTGGGAAAGAAAACTCAGCAGTCCAGGTTCCTGATGTCAGTTTGTAGGGCTCCCTTGGGTCTATCAGGGCAGCACAAGTTTGAGGTGGGGACAACTTCGGTGTGGGGTCCATCCTTCGATATAAGGATTTTTTGCAGTCAGGGCCAGGGGCCCCTGGGCACATCCTTTTTCCATTTTCCCTGGGAAAGAAAACTCAGCAGTCCAGGTTCCTGATGTCAGTTTGTAGGGCTCCCTTGGGTCTATCAGGGCAGCACAAGTTTGAGGTGGGGACAACTTCGGTGTGGGGTCCATCCTTCGATATAAGGATTTTTTGCAGTCAGGGCCAGGGGCCCCTGGGCACATCCTTTTTCCATTTTCCCTGGGAAAGAAAACTCAGCAGTCCAGGTTCCTGATGTCAGTTTGTAGGGCTCCCTTGGGTCTATCAGGGCAGCACAAGTTTGAGGTGGGGACAACTTCGGTGTGGGGTCCATCCTTCGATATAAGGATTCTTTGCAGTGAGGCCCCAGCCCAGGGCCAGGGGCCCCTGGGCACATCCTTCGGCCATTTTCCCTGGGAAAGAAAACTCAGCAGTCCAGGTTCCTGATGTCAGTTTGTAGGGCTCCCTTGGGTCTATCAGGGCAGCACAAGTTTGAGGTGGGGACAACTTCGGTGTGGGGTCCATCCTTCGATATAAGGATTCTTTGCAGTCAGGGCCAGGGGCCCCTGGGCACATCCTTTTTCCATTTTCCCTGGGAAAGAAAACTCAGCAGTCCAGGTTCCTGATGTCAGTTTGTAGGGCTCCCTTGGGTCTATCAGGGCAGCACAAGTTTGAGGTGGGGACAACTTCGGTGTGGGGTCCATCCTTCAATATAAGGATTTTTTGCAGTGAGGCCCCAGCCCAGGGCCAGGGGCCCCTGGGCACATCCTTTTTCCATTTTCCCTGGGAAAGAAAACTCAGCAGTCCAGGTTCCTGATGTCAGTTTGTAGGGCTCCCTTGGGTCTATCAGGGCAGCACAAGTTTGAGGTGGGGACAACTTCGGTGTGGGGTCCATCCTTCGATATAAGGATTTTTTGCAGTCAGGGCCAGGGGCCCCTGGGCACATCCTTTTTCCATTTTCCCTGGGGAAGAAAACTCAGCAGTCCAGGTTCCTGATGTCAGTTTGTAGGGCTCCCTTGGGTCTATCAGGGCAGCACAAGTTTGAGGTGGGGACAACTTCGGTGTGGGGTCCATCCTTCGATATAAGGATTCTTTGCAGTGAGGCCCCAGCCCAGGACCAGGGGCCCCTGGGCACATCCTTTTTCCATTTTCCCTGGGAAAGAAAACTCAGCAGTCCAGGTTCCTGATGTCAGTTTGTAGGGCTCCCTTGGGTCTATCAGGGCAGCACAAGTTTGAGGTGGGGACAACTTCGGTGTGGGGTCCATCCTTCGATATAAGGATTTTTTGCAGTCAGGGCCAGGGGCCCCTGGGCACATCCTTTCTCCATTTTCCCTGGGAAAGAAAACTCAGCAGTCCAGGTTCCTGATGTCAGTTTGTAGGGCTCCCTTGGGTCTATCAGGGCAGCACAAGTTTGAGGTGGGGACAACTTCGGTGTGGGGTCCATCCTTCGATATAAGGATTTTTTGCAGTCAGGGCCAGGGGCCCCTGGGCACATCCTTTTTCCATTTTCACTGGGAAAGAAAACTCAGCAGTCCAGGTTCCTGATGTCAGTTTGTAGCGCTCCCTTGGGTCTATCAGGGCAGCACAATTTTAAGGTGGGGACAACTTCGGTGTGGGGTCCATCCTTCGATATAAGGATTCTTTGCAGTGAGGCCCCAGCCCACGGCCAGGGGCCCCTGGGCACATCCTTTTTCCATTTTCCCTGGGAAAGAAAACTCAGCAGTCCAGGTTCCTGATGTCAGTTTGTAGGGCTCCCTTGGGTCTATCAGGGCAGCACAAGTTTGAGGTGGGGACAACTTCGGTGTGGGGTCCATCCTTCGATATAAGGATTTTTTGCAGTCAGGGCCAGGGGCCCCTGTGCACATCCTTTTTCCATTTTCCCTGGGAAAGAAAACTCAGCAGTCCAGGTTCCTGATGTCAGTTTGTAGGGCTCCCTTGGGTCTATCAGGGCAGCACAAGTTTGAGGTGGGGACAACTTCGGTGTGGGGTCCATCCTTCGATATAAGGATTTTTTGCAGTCAGGGCCAGGGGCCCCTGGGCACATCCTTTTTCCATTTTCCCTGGGAAAGAAAACTCAGCAGTCCAGGTTCCTGATGTCAGTTTGTAGGGCTCCCTTGGGTCTATCAGGGCAGCACAAGTTTGAGGTGGGGACAACTTCGGTGTGGGGTCCATCCTTCGATATAAGGATTTTTTGCAGTCAGGGCCAGGGGCCCCTGGGCACATCCTTTTTCCATTTTCCCTGGGAAAGAAAACTCAGCAGTCCAGGTTCCTGATGTCAGTTTGTAGGGCTCCCTTGGGTCTATCAGGGCAGCACAAGTTTGAGGTGGGGACAACTTCGGTGTGGGGTCCATCCTTCGATATAAGGATTTTTGCAGTCAGGGCCAGGGGCCCCTGGGCACATCCTTTTTCCATTTTCCCTGGGAAAGAGAACTCAGCAGCCCAGGTTCCTGATGTCAGTTTGTAGGGCTCCCTTTGGTCTATCAGGGCAGCACAAGTTTGAGGTGGGGACAACTTCGGTGTGGGGTCCATCCTTCGATATAAGGATTCTTTGCAGTGAGGCCCCAGCCCAGGGCCAGGGGCCCCTGGGCACAACCTTTTTCCATTTTCCCTAGGAAAGAAAACTCAGCAGTCCAGGTTCCTGATGTCAGTTTGTAGGGCTCCCTTGGGTCTATCAGGGCAGCACAAGTTTGAGGTGGGGACAACTTCGGTGTGGGGTCCATCCTTCGATATAAGGATTCTTTGCAGTCAGGGCCAGGGGCCCCTGGGCACATCCTTTTTCCATTTTCCCTGGGAAAGAAAACTCAGCAGTCCAGGTTCCTGATGTCAGTTTGTAGGGCTCCCTTGGGTCTATCAGGGCAGCACAAGTTTGAGGTGGGGACAACTTCGGTGTGGGGTCCATCCTTCGATATAAGGATTTTTTGCATTCAGGGCCAGGGGCCCCTGGGCACATCCTTTTTCCATTTTCCCTGGGAAAGAAAACTCAGCAGTCCAGGTTCCTGATGTCAGTTTGTAGGGCTCCCTTGGGTCTATCAGGGCAGCACAAGTTTGAGGTGGGGACAACTTCGGTGTGGGGTCCATCCTTCGATATAAGGATTCTTTGCAGTCAGGGCCAGGGGCCCCTGGGCACATCCTTTTTCCATTTTCCCTGGGAAAGAAAACTCAGCAGTCCAGGTTCCTGATGTCAGTTTGTAGGGCTCCCTTGGGTCTATCAGGGCAGCACAAGTTTGAGGTGGGGACAACTTCGGTGTGGGGTCCATCCTTCGATATAAGGATTTTTTGCAGTGAGGCCCCAGCCCAGGGCCAGGGGCCCCTGGGCACATCCTTTTTCCATTTTCCCTGGGAAAGAAAACTCAGCAGTCCAGGTTCCTGATGTCAGTTTGTAGGGCTCCCTTGGGTCTATCAGGGCAGCACAAGTTTGAGGTGGGGACAACTTCGGTGTGGGGTCCATCCTTCGATATAAGGATTTTTTGCAGTCAGGGCCAGGGGCCCCTGGGCACATCCTTTTTCCATTTTCCCTGGGAAAGAAAACTCAGCAGTCCAGGTTCCTGATGTCAGTTTGTAGGGCTCCCTTGGGTCTATCAGGGCAGCACAAGTTTGAGGTGGGGACAACTTCGGTGTGGGGTCCATCCTTCGATATAAGGATTTTTTGCAGTCAGGGCCAGGGGCCCCTGGGCACATCCTTCTTCCATTTTCCCTGGGAAAGAAAACTCAGCAGTCCAGGTTCCTGATGTCAGTTTGTAGGGCTCCCTTGGGTCTATCAGGGCAGCACAAGTTTGAGGTGGGGACAACTTCGGTGTGGGGTCCATCCTTCGATATAAGGATTTTTTGCAGTCAGGGCCAGGGGCCCCTGGGCACATCCTTTTCCCATTTTCCCTGGGAAAGAAAACTCAGCAGTCCAGGTTCCTGATGTCAGTTTGTAGGGCTCCCTTGGGTCTATCAGGGCAGCACAAGTTTGAGGTGGGGACAACTTCGGTGTGGGGTCCATCCTTCGATATAAGGATTTTTTGCAGTCAGGGCCAGGGGCCCCAGGGCACATCCTTTTTCCATTTTCCCTGGGAAAGAAAACTCAGCAGTCCAGGTTCCTGATGTCAGTTTGTAGGCCTCCCTTGGGTCTATCAGGGCAGCACAAGTTTGAGGTGGGGACAACTTCGGTGTGGGGTCCATCCTTCGATATAAGGATTCTTTGCAGTCAGGGCCAGGGGCCCCTGGGCACATCCTTTTTCCATTTTCCCTGGGAAAGAAAACTCAGCAGTCCAGGTTCCTGATGTCAGTTTGTAGGGCTCCCTTGGGTCTATCAGGGCAGCACAAGTTTGAGGTGGGGACAACTTCGGTGTGGGCTCCATCCTTCGATATAAGGATTCTTTGCAGTGAGGCCCCAGCCCAGGGCCAGGGGCCCCTGGGCACATCCTTTTTCCATTTTCCCTAGGAAAGAAAACTCAGCAGTCCAGGTTCCTGATGTCAGTTTGTAGGGCTCCCTTGGGTCTATCAGGGCAGCACAAGTTTGAGGTGGGGACAACTTCGGTGTGGGGTCCATCCTTCGATATAAGGATTTTTTGCAGTCAGGGCCAGGGGCCCCTGGGCACATCCTTTTTCCATTTTCCCTGGGAAAGAAAACTCAGCAGTCCAGGTTCCTGATGTCAGTTTGTAGGGCTCCCTTGGGTCTATCAGGGCAGCACAAGTTTGAGGTGGGGACAACTTCGGTGTGGGGTCCATCCTTCGATATAAGGATTTTTTGCAGTCAGGGCCAGGGGCCCCTGGGCACATCCTTTTTCCATTTTCCCTGGGAAAGAAAACTCAGCAGTCCAGGTTCCTGATGTCAGTTTGTAGGGCTCCCTTGGGTCTATCAGGGCAGCACAAGTTTGAGGTGGGGACAACTTCGGTGTGGGGTCCATCCTTCGATATAAGGATTTTTTGCAGTCAGGGCCAGGGGCCCCTGGGCACATCCTTTTTCCATTTTCCCTGGGAAAGAAAACTCAGCAGTCCAGGTTCCTGATGTCAGTTTGTAGGGCTCCCTTGGGTCTATCAGGGCAGCACAAGTTTGAGGTGGGGACAACTTCGGTGTGGGGTCCATCCTTCGATATAAGGATTCTTTGCAGTGAGGCCCCAGCCCAGGACCAGGGGCCCCTGGGCACATCCTTTTTCCATTTTCCCTGGGAAAGAAAACTCAGCAGTCCAGGTTCCTGATGTCAGTTTGTAGGGCTCCCTTGGGTCTATCAGGGCAGCACAAGTTTGAGGTGGGGACAACTTCGGTGTGGGGTCCATCCTTCGATATAAGGATTTTTTGCAGTCAGGGCCAGGGGCCCCTGGGCACATCCTTTCTCCATTTTCCCTGGGAAAGAAAACTCAGCAGTCCAGGTTCCTGATGTCAGTTTGTAGGGCTCCCTTGGGTCTATCAGGGCAGCACAAGTTTGAGGTGGGGACAACTTCGGTGTGGGGTCCATCCTTCGATATAAGGATTTTTTGCAGTCAGGGCCAGGGGCCCCTGGGCACATCCTTTTTCCATTTTCACTGGGAAAGAAAACTCAGCAGTCCAGGTTCCTGATGTCAGTTTGTAGCGCTCCCTTGGGTCTATCAGGGCAGCACAATTTTAAGGTGGGGACAACTTCGGTGTGGGGTCCATCCTTCGATATAAGGATTCTTTGCAGTGAGGCCCCAGCCCACGGCCAGGGGCCCCTGGGCACATCCTTTTTCCATTTTCCCTGGGAAAGAAAACTCAGCAGTCCAGGTTCCTGATGTCAGTTTGTAGGGCTCCCTTGGGTCTATCAGGGCAGCACAAGTTTGAGGTGGGGACAACTTCGGTGTGGGGTCCATCCTTCGATATAAGGATTTTTTGCAGTCAGGGCCAGGGGCCCCTGGGCACATCCTTTTTCCATTTTCCCTGGGAAAGAAAACTCAGCAGTCCAGGTTCCTGATGTCAGTTTGTAGGGCTCCCTTGGGTCTATCAGGGCAGCACAAGTTTGAGGTGGGGACAACTTCGGTGTGGGGTCCATCCTTCGATATAAGGATTTTTTGCAGTCAGGGCCAGGGGCCCCTGGGCACATCCTTTTTCCATTTTCCCTGGGAAAGAAAACTCAGCAGTCCAGGTTCCTGATGTCAGTTTGTAGGGCTCCCTTGGGTCTATCAGGGCAGCACAAGTTTGAGGTGGGGACAACTTCGGTGTGGGGTCCATCCTTCGATATAAGGATTTTTTGCAGTCAGGGCCAGGGGCCCCTGGGCACATCCTTTTTCCATTTTCCCTGGGAAAGAAAACTCAGCAGTCCAGGTTCCTGATGTCAGTTTGTAGGGCTCCCTTGGGTCTATCAGGGCAGCACAAGTTTGAGGTGGGGACAACTTCGGTGTGGGGTCCATCCTTCGATATAAGGATTCTTTGCAGTGAGGCCCCAGCCCAGGGCCAGGGGCCCCTGGGCACATCCTTTTTCCATTTTCCCTGGGAAAGAAAACTCAGCAGTCCAGGTTCCTGATGTCAGTTTGTAGGGCTCCCTTGGGTCTATCAGGGCAGCACAAGTTTGAGGTGGGGACAACTTCGGTGTGGGGTCCATCCTTCGATATAAGGATTCTTTGCAGTCAGGGCCAGGGGCCCCTGGGCACATCCTTTTTCCATTTTCCCTGGGAAAGAAAACTCAGCAGTCCAGGTTCCTGATGTCAGTTTGTAGGGCTCCCTTGGGTCTATCAGGGCAGCACAAGTTTGAGGTGGGGACAACTTCGGTGTGGGGTCCATCCTTCAATATAAGGATTTTTTGCAGTGAGGCCCCAGCCCAGGGCCAGGGGCCCCTGGGCACATCCTTTTTCCATTTTCCCTGGGAAAGAAAACTCAGCAGTCCAGGTTCCTGATGTCAGTTTGTAGGGCTCCCTTGGGTCTATCAGGGCAGCACAAGTTTGAGGTGGGGACAACTTCGGTGTGGGGTCCATCCTTCGATATAAGGATTTTTTGCAGTCAGGGCCAGGGGCCCCTGGGCACATCCTTTTTCCATTTTCCCTGGGAAAGAAAACTCAGCAGTCCAGGTTCCTGATGTCAGTTTGTAGGGCTCCCTTGGGTCTATCAGGGCAGCACAAGTTTGAGGTGGGGACAACTTCGGTGTGGGGTCCATCCTTCGATATAAGGATTCTTTGCAGTGAGGCCCCAGCCCAGGACCAGGGGCCCCTGGGCACATCCTTTTTCCATTTTCCCTGGGAAAGAAAACTCAGCAGTCCAGGTTCCTGATGTCAGTTTGTAGGGCTCCCTTGGGTCTATCAGGGCAGCACAAGTTTGAGGTGGGGACAACTTCGGTGTGGGGTCCATCCTTCGATATAAGGATTTTTTGCAGTCAGGGCCAGGGGCCCCTGGGCACATCCTTTCTCCATTTTCCCTGGGAAAGAAAACTCAGCAGTCCAGGTTCCTGATGTCAGTTTGTAGGGCTCCCTTGGGTCTATCAGGGCAGCACAAGTTTGAGGTGGGGACAACTTCGGTGTGGGGTCCATCCTTCGATATAAGGATTTTTTGCAGTCAGGGCCAGGGGCCCCTGGGCACATCCTTTTTCCATTTTCACTGGGAAAGAAAACTCAGCAGTCCAGGTTCCTGATGTCAGTTTGTAGCGCTCCCTTGGGTCTATCAGGGCAGCACAATTTTAAGGTGGGGACAACTTCGGTGTGGGGTCCATCCTTCGATATAAGGATTCTTTGCAGTGAGGCCCCAGCCCACGGCCAGGGGCCCCTGGGCACATCCTTTTTCCATTTTCCCTGGGAAAGAAAACTCAGCAGTCCAGGTTCCTGATGTCAGTTTGTAGGGCTCCCTTGGGTCTATCAGGGCAGCACAAGTTTGAGGTGGGGACAACTTCGGTGTGGGGTCCATCCTTCGATATAAGGATTTTTTGCAGTCAGGGCCAGGGGCCCCTGTGCACATCCTTTTTCCATTTTCCCTGGGAAAGAAAACTCAGCAGTCCAGGTTCCTGATGTCAGTTTGTAGGGCTCCCTTGGGTCTATCAGGGCAGCACAAGTTTGAGGTGGGGACAACTTCGGTGTGGGGTCCATCCTTCGATATAAGGATTTTTTGCAGTCAGGGCCAGGGGCCCCTGGGCACATCCTTTTTCCATTTTCCCTGGGAAAGAAAACTCAGCAGTCCAGGTTCCTGATGTCAGTTTGTAGGGCTCCCTTGGGTCTATCAGGGCAGCACAAGTTTGAGGTGGGGACAACTTCGGTGTGGGGTCCATCCTTCGATATAAGGATTTTTTGCAGTCAGGGCCAGGGGCCCCTGGGCACATCCTTTTTCCATTTTCCCTGGGAAAGAAAACTCAGCAGTCCAGGTTCCTGATGTCAGTTTGTAGGGCTCCCTTGGGTCTATCAGGGCAGCACAAGTTTGAGGTGGGGACAACTTCGGTGTGGGGTCCATCCTTCGATATAAGGATTTTTGCAGTCAGGGCCAGGGGCCCCTGGGCACATCCTTTTTCCATTTTCCCTGGGAAAGAGAACTCAGCAGCCCAGGTTCCTGATGTCAGTTTGTAGGGCTCCCTTTGGTCTATCAGGGCAGCACAAGTTTGAGGTGGGGACAACTTCGGTGTGGGGTCCATCCTTCGATATAAGGATTCTTTGCAGTGAGGCCCCAGCCCAGGGCCAGGGGCCCCTGGGCACAACCTTTTTCCATTTTCCCTAGGAAAGAAAACTCAGCAGTCCAGGTTCCTGATGTCAGTTTGTAGGGCTCCCTTGGGTCTATCAGGGCAGCACAAGTTTGAGGTGGGGACAACTTCGGTGTGGGGTCCATCCTTCGATATAAGGATTCTTTGCAGTCAGGGCCAGGGGCCCCTGGGCACATCCTTTTTCCATTTTCTCTGGGAAAGAAAACTCAGCAGTCCAGGTTCCTGATGTCAGTTTGTAGGGCTCCCTTGGGTCTATCAGGGCAGCACAAGTTTGAGGTGGGGACAACTTCGGTGTGGGGTCCATCCTTCGATATAAGGATTTTTTGCATTCAGGGCCAGGGGCCCCTGGGCACATCCTTTTTCCATTTTCCCTGGGAAAGAAAACTCAGCAGTCCAGGTTCCTGATGTCAGTTTGTAGGGCTCCCTTGGGTCTATCAGGGCAGCACAAGTTTGAGGTGGGGACAACTTCGGTGTGGGGTCCATCCTTCGATATAAGGATTCTTTGCAGTCAGGGCCAGGGGCCCCTGGGCACATCCTTTTTCCATTTTCCCTGGGAAAGAAAACTCAGCAGTCCAGGTTCCTGATGTCAGTTTGTAGGGCTCCCTTGGGTCTATCAGGGCAGCACAAGTTTGAGGTGGGGACAACTTCGGTGTGGGGTCCATCCTTCGATATAAGGATTTTTTGCAGTGAGGCCCCAGCCCAGGGCCAGGGGCCCCTGGGCACATCCTTTTTCCATTTTCCCTGGGAAAGAAAACTCAGCAGTCCAGGTTCCTGATGTCAGTTTGTAGGGCTCCCTTGGGTCTATCAGGGCAGCACAAGTTTGAGGTGGGGACAACTTCGGTGTGGGGTCCATCCTTCGATATAAGGATTTTTTGCAGTCAGGGCCAGGGGCCCCTGGGCACATCCTTTTTCCATTTTCCCTGGGAAAGAAAACTCAGCAGTCCAGGTTCCTGATGTCAGTTTGTAGGGCTCCCTTGGGTCTATCAGGGCAGCACAAGTTTGAGGTGGGGACAACTTCGGTGTGGGGTCCATCCTTCGATATAAGGATTTTTTGCAGTCAGGGCCAGGGGCCCCTGGGCACATCCTTCTTCCATTTTCCCTGGGAAAGAAAACTCAGCAGTCCAGGTTCCTGATGTCAGTTTGTAGGGCTCCCTTGGGTCTATCAGGGCAGCACAAGTTTGAGGTGGGGACAACTTCGGTGTGGGGTCCATCCTTCGATATAAGGATTTTTTGCAGTCAGGGCCAGGGGCCCCTGGGCACATCCTTTTCCCATTTTCCCTGGGAAAGAAAACTCAGCAGTCCAGGTTCCTGATGTCAGTTTGTAGGGCTCCCTTGGGTCTATCAGGGCAGCACAAGTTTGAGGTGGGGACAACTTCGGTGTGGGGTCCATCCTTCGATATAAGGATTTTTTGCAGTCAGGGCCAGGGGCCCCTGGGCACATCCTTTTTCCATTTTCCCTGGGAAAGAAAACTCAGCAGTCCAGGTTCCTGATGTCAGTTTGTAGGCCTCCCTTGGGTCTATCAGGGCAGCACAAGTTTGAGGTGGGGACAACTTCGGTGTGGGGTCCATCCTTCGATATAAGGATTCTTTGCAGTCAGGGCCAGGGGCCCCTGGGCACATCCTTTTTCCATTTTCCCTGGGAAAGAAAACTCAGCAGTCCAGGTTCCTGATGTCAGTTTGTAGGGCTCCCTTGGGTCTATCAGGGCAGCACAAGTTTGAGGTGGGGACAACTTCGGTGTGGGCTCCATCCTTCGATATAAGGATTCTTTGCAGTGAGGCCCCAGCCCAGGGCCAGGGGCCCCTGGGCACATCCTTTTTCCATTTTCCCTAGGAAAGAAAACTCAGCAGTCCAGGTTCCTGATGTCAGTTTGTAGGGCTCCCTTGGGTCTATCAGGGCAGCACAAGTTTGAGGTGGGGACAACTTCGGTGTGGGGTCCATCCTTCGATATAAGGATTTTTTGCAGTCAGGGCCAGGGGCCCCTGGGCACATCCTTTTTCCATTTTCCCTGGGAAAGAAAACTCAGCAGTCCAGGTTCCTGATGTCAGTTTGTAGGGCTCCCTTGGGTCTATCAGGGCAGCACAAGTTTGAGGTGGGGACAACTTCGGTGTGGGGTCCATCCTTCGTTATAAGGATTTTTTGCAGTCAGGGCCAGGGGCCCCTGGGCACATCCTTTTTCCATTTTCCCTGGGAAAGAAAACTCAGCAGTCCAGGTTCCTGATGTCAGTTTGTAGGGCTCCCTTGGGTCTATCAGGGCAGCACAAGTTTGAGGTGGGGACAACTTCGGTGTGGGGTCCATCCTTCGATATAAGGATTCTTTGCTGTCAGGGCCAGGGGCCCCTGGGCACATCCTTTTTCCATTTTCCCTGGGAAAGAAAACTCAGCAGTCCAGGTTCCTGATGTCAGTTTGTAGGGCTCCCTTGGGTCTATCAGGGCAGCACAAGTTTGAGGTGGGGACAACTTCGGTGTGGGGTCCATCCTTCGATATAAGGATTCTTTGCAGTGAGGCCCCAGCCCAGGGCCAGGGGCCCCTGGGCACATCCTTTTTCCATTTTCCCTGGGAAAGAAAACTCAGCAGTCCAGGTTCCTGATGTCAGTTTGTAGGGCTCCCTTGGGTCTATCAGGGCAGCACAAGTTTGAGGTGGGGACAACTTCGGTGTGGGGTCCATCCTTCGATATAAGGATTCTTTGCAGTCAGGGCCAGGGGCCCCTGGGCACATCCTTTTTCCATTTTCCCTGGGAAAGAAAACTCAGCAGTCCAGGTTCCTGATGTCAGTTTGTAGGCCTCCCTTGGGTCTATCAGGGCAGCACAAGTTTGAGGTGGGGACAACTTCGGTGTGGGGTCCATCCTTCGATATAAGGATTTTTTGCAGTCAAGGCCAGGGAACCCTGGGCACATCCTTTTTCCATTTTCCCTGGGAAAGAAAACTCAGCAGTCCAGGTTCCTGATGTCAGTTTGTAGGGCTCCCTTGGGTCTATCAGGGCAGCACAAGTTTGAGGTGGGGACAACTTCGGTGTGGGGTCCATCCTTCGATATAAGGATTTTTGCAGTCAGGGCCAGGGGCCCCTGGGCACATCCTTTTTCCATTTTCCCTGGGAAAGAAAACTCAGCAGTCCAGGTTGCTGATGTCAGTTTGTAGGGCTCCCTTGGGTCTATCAGGGCAGCACAAGTTTGAGGTGGGGACAACTTCGGTGTGGGGTCCATCCTTCGATATAAGGATTCTTTGCAGTGTGGCCCCAGCCCAGGGCCAGGGGCCCCTGGGCACATCCTTTTTCCATTTTCCCTAGGAAAGAAAACTCAGCAGTCCAGGTTCCTGATGTCAGTTTGTAGGGCTCCCTTGGGTCTATCAGGGCAGCACAAGTTTGAGGTGGGGACAACTTCGGTGTGGGGTCCATCCTTCGTTATAAGGATTTTTTGCAGTCAGGGCCAGGGGCCCCTGGGCACATCCTTTTTCCATTTTCCCTAGGAAAGAAAACTCAGCAGTCCAGGTTCCTGATGTCAGTTTGTAGGGCTCCCTTGGGTCTATCAGGGCAGCACAAGTTTGAGGTGGGGACAACTTCGGTGTGGGGTCCATCCTTCGATATAAGGATTCTTTGCTGTCAGGGCCAGGGGCCCCTGGGCACATCCTTTTTCCATTTTCCCTGGGAAAGAAAACTCAGCAGTCCAGGTTCCTGATGTCAGTTTGTAGGGCTCCCTTGGGTCTATCAGGGCAGCACAAGTTTGAGGTGGGGACAACTTCGGTGTGGGGTCCATCCTTCGATATAAGGATTCTTTGCAGTGAGGCCCCAGCCCAGGGCCAGGGGCCCCTGGGCACATCCTTTTTCCATTTTTCCTGGGAAAGAAAACTCAGCAGTCCAGGTTCCTGATGTCAGTTTGTAGGGCTCCCTTGGGTCTATCAGGGCAGCACAAGTTTGAGGTGGGGACAACTTCGGTGTGGGGTCCATCCTTCGATATAAGGATTCTTTGCAGTCAGGGCCAGGGGCCCCTGGGCACATCCTTTTTCCATTTTCCCTGGGAAAGAAAACTCAGCAGTCCAGGTTCCTGATGTCAGTTTGTAGGGCTCCCTTGGGTCTATCAGGGCAGCACAAGTTTGAGGTGGGGACAACTTCGGTGTGGGGTCCATCCTTCGATATAAGGATTTTTTGCAGTCAGGGCCAGGGAACCCTGGGCACATCCTTTTTCCATTTTCCCTGGGAAAGAAAACTCAGCAGTCCAGGTTCCTGATGTCAGTTTGTAGGGCTCCCTTGGGTCTATCAGGGCAGCACAAGTTTGAGGTGGGGACAACTTCGGTGTGGGCTCCATCCTTCGATATAAGGATTCTTTGCAGTCAGGGCCAGGGGCCCCTGGGCACATCCTTTTTCCATTTTCTCTGGGAAAGAAAACTCAGCAGTCCAGGTTCCTGATGTCAGTTTGTAGGGCTCCCTTGGGTCTATCAGGGCAGCACAAGTTTGAGGTGGGGACAACTTCGGTGTGGGGTCCATCCTTCGATATAAGGATTTTTTGCATTCAGGGCCAGGGGCCCCTGGGCACATCCTTTTTCCATTTTTCCTGGGAAAGAAAACTCAGCAGTCCAGGTTCCTGATGTCAGTTTGTAGGGCTCCCTTGGGTCTATCAGGGCAGCACAAGTTTGAGGTGGGGACAACTTCGGTGTGGGGTCCATCCTTCGATATAAGGATTCTTTGCAGTCAGGGCCAGGGGCCCCTGGGCACATCCTTTTTCCATTTTCCCTGGGAAAGAAAACTCAGCAGTCCAGGTTCCTGATGTCAGTTTGTAGGGCTCCCTTGGGTCCATCAGGGCAGCACAAGTTTGAGGTGGGGACAACTTCGGTGTGGGGTCCATCCTTCGATATAAGGATTTTTTGAGGTGAGGCCCCAGCCCAGGTCCAGGGGCCCCTGGGCACATCCTTTTTCCATTTTCCCTGGGAAAGAAAACTCAGCAGTCCAGGTTCCTGATGTCAGTTTGTAGGGCTCCCTTGGGTCTATCAGGGCAGCACAAGTTTGAGGTGGGGACAACTTCGGTGTGGGGTCCATCCTTCGATATAAGGATTCTTTGCAGTCAGGGCCAGGGGCCCCTGGGCACATCCTTTTTCCATTTTCCCTGGGAAAGAAAACTCAGCAGTCCAGGTTCCTGATGTCAGTTTGTAGGGCTCCCTTGGGTCTATCAGGGCAGCACAAGTTTGAGGTGGGGACAACTTCGGTGTGGGGTCCATCCTTCGATATAAGGATTCTTTGCAGTCAGGGCCAGGGGCCCCTGGGCACATCCTTTTTCCATTTTCCCTGGGAAAGAAAACTCAGCAGTCCAGGTTCCTGATGTCAGTTTGTAGGGCTCCCTTGGGTCTATCAGGGCAGCACAAGTTTGAGGTGGGGACAACTTCGGTGTGGGCTCCATCCTTCGATATAAGGATTCTTTGCAGTCAGGGCCAGGGGCCCCTGGGCACATCCTTTTTCCTTTTTCCCTGGGAAAGAAAACTCAGCAGTCCAGGTTCCTGATGTCAGTTTGTAGGGCTCCCTTGGGTCTATCAGGGCAGCACAAGTTTGAGGTGGGGACAACTTCGGTGTGGGGTCCATCCTTCGATATAAGGATTTTTTGCAGTCAGGGCCAGGGGCCCCTGGGCACATCCTTTTTCCATTTTCCCTGGGAAAGAAAACTCAGCAGTCCAGGTTCCTGATGTCAGTTTGTAGGCCTCCCTTGGGTCTATCAGGGCAGCACAAGTTTGAGGTGGGGACAACTTCGGTGTGGGGTCCATCCTTCGATATAAGGATTCTTTGCAGTCAGGGCCAGGGGCCCCTGGGCACATCCTTTTTCCATTTTCCCTGGGAAAGAAAACTCAGCAGTCCAGGTTCCTGATGTCAGTTTGTAGGGCTCCCTTGGGTCTATCAGGGCAGCACAAGTTTGAGGTGGGGACAACTTCGGTGTGGGGTCCATCCTTCGATATAAGGATTCTTTGCAGTGAGGCCCCAGCCCAGGGCCAGGGGCCCCTGGGCACATCCTTTTTCCATTTTCCCTAGGAAAGAAAACTCAGCAGTCCAGGTTCCTGATGTCAGTTTGTAGGGCTCCCTTGGGTCTATCAGGGCAGCACAAGTTTGAGGTGGGGACAACTTCGGTGTGGGGTCCATCCTTCGATATAAGGATTCTTTGCAGTCAGGGCCAGGGGCCCCTGGGCACATCCTTTTTCCATTTTCCCTGGGAAAGAAAACTCAGCAGTCCAGGTTCCTGATGTCAGTTTGTAGGGCTCCCTTGGGTCTATCAGGGCAGCACAAGTTTGAGGTGGGGACAACTTCGGTGTGGGGTCCATCCTTCGATATAAGGATTCTTTGCAGTCAGGGCCAGGGGCCCCTGGGCACATCCTTTTTCCATTTTCTCTGGGAAAGAAAACTCAGCAGTCCAGGTTCCTGATGTCAGTTTGTAGGGCTCCCTTGGGTCTATCAGGGCAGCACAAGTTTGAGGTGGGGACAACTTCGGTGTGGGGTCCATCCTTCGATATAAGGATTCTTTGCAGTCAGGGCCAGGGGCCCCTGGGCACATCCTTTTTCCTTTTTCCCTGGGAAAGAAAACTCAGCAGTCCAGGTTCCTGATGTCAGTTTGTAGGGCTCCCTTGGGTCTATCAGGGCAGCACAAGTTTGAGGTGGGGACAACTTCGGTGTGGGGTCCATCCTTCGATATAAGGATTTTTGCAGTCAGGGCCAGGGGCCCCTGGGCACATCCTTTTTCCATTTTCCCTGGGAAAGAAAACTCAGCAGTCCAGGTTGCTGATGTCAGTTTGTAGGGCTCCCTTGGGTCTATCAGGGCAGCACAAGTTTGAGGTGGGGACAACTTCGGTGTGGGGTCCATCCTTCGATATAAGGATTTTTTGCATTCAGGGCCAGGGGCCCCTGGGCACATCCTTTTTCCATTTTCCCTGGGAAAGAAAACTCAGCAGTCCAGGTTCCTGATGTCAGTTTGTAGGGCTCCCTTGGGTCTATCAGGGCAGCACAAGTTTGAGGTGGGGACAACTTCGGTGTGGGGTCCATCCTTCGATATAAGGATTCTTTGCAGTCAGGGCCAGGGGCCCCTGGGCACATCCTTTTTCCATTTTCCCTGGGAAAGAAAACTCAGCAGTCCAGGTTCCTGATGTCAGTTTGTAGGGCTCCCTTGGGTCTATCAGGGCAGCACAAGTTTGAGGTGGGGACAACTTCGGTGTGGGGTCCATCCTTCGATATAAGGATTTTTTGCAGTGAGGCCCCAGCCCAGGGCCAGGGGCCCCTGGGCACATCCTTTTTCCATTTTCCCTGGGAAAGAAAACTCAGCAGTCCAGGTTCCTGATGTCAGTTTGTAGGGCTCCCTTGGGTCTATCAGGGCAGCACAAGTTTGAGGTGGGGACAACTTCGGTGTGGGGTCCATCCTTCGATATAAGGATTTTTTGCAGTCAGGGCCAGGGGCCCCTGGGCACATCCTTTTTCCATTTTCCCTGGGAAAGAAAACTCAGCAGTCCAGGTTCCTGATGTCAGTTTGTAGGGCTCCCTTGGGTCTATCAGGGCAGCACAAGTTTGAGGTGGGGACAACTTCGGTGTGGGGTCCATCCTTCGATATAAGGATTTTTTGCAGTCAGGGCCAGGGGCCCCTGGGCACATCCTTCTTCCATTTTCCCTGGGAAAGAAAACTCAGCAGTCCAGGTTCCTGATGTCAGTTTGTAGGGCTCCCTTGGGTCTATCAGGGCAGCACAAGTTTGAGGTGGGGACAACTTCGGTGTGGGGTCCATCCTTCGATATAAGGATTTTTTGCAGTCAGGGCCAGGGGCCCCTGGGCACATCCTTTTTCCATTTTCCCTGGGAAAGAAAACTCAGCAGTCCAGGTTGCTGATGTCAGTTTGTAGGGCTCCCTTGGGTCTATCAGGGCAGCACAAGTTTGAGGTGGGGACAACTTCGGTGTGGGGTCCATCCTTCGATATAAGGATTTTTTGCAGTCAGGGCCAGGGGCCCCTGGGCACATCCTTTTTCCATTTTCCCTGGGAAAGAAAACTCAGCAGTCCAGGTTCCTGATGTCAGTTTGTAGGCCTCCCTTGGGTCTATCAGGGCAGCACAAGTTTGAGGTGGGGACAACTTCGGTGTGGGGTCCATCCTTCGATATAAAGATTCTTTGCAGTCAGGGCCAGGGGCCCCTGGGCACATCCTTTTTCCATTTTCCCTGGGAAAGAAAACTCAGCAGTCCAGGTTCCTGATGTCAGTTTGTAGGGCTCCCTTGGGTCTATCAGGGCAGCACAAGTTTGAGGTGGGGACAACTTCGGTGTGGGCTCCATCCTTCGATATAAGGATTCTTTGCAGTGAGGCCCCAGCCCAGGGCCAGGGGCCCCTGGGCACATCCTTTTTCCATTTTCCCTAGGAAAGAAAACTCAGCAGTCCAGGTTCCTGATGTCAGTTTGTAGGGCTCCCTTGGGTCTATCAGGGCAGCACAAGTTTGAGGTGGGGACAACTTCGGTGTGGGGTCCATCCTTCGATATAAGGATTTTTTGCAGTCAGGGCCAGGGGCCCCTGGGCACATCCTTTTTCCATTTTCCCTGGGAAAGAAAACTCAGCAGTCCAGGTTCCTGATGTCAGTTTGTAGGGCTCCCTTGGGTCTATCAGGGCAGCACAAGTTTGAGGTGGGGACAACTTCGGTGTGGGGTCCATCCTTCGTTATAAGGATTTTTTGCAGTCAGGGCCAGGGGCCCCTGGGCACATCCTTTTTCCATTTTCCCTAGGAAAGAAAACTCAGCAGTCCAGGTTCCTGATGTCAGTTTGTAGGGCTCCCTTGGGTCTATCAGGGCAGCACAAGTTTGAGGTGGGGACAACTTCGGTGTGGGGTCCATCCTTCGATATAAGGATTCTTTGCTGTCAGGGCCAGGGGCCCCTGGGCACATCCTTTTTCCATTTTCCCTGGGAAAGAAAACTCAGCAGTCCAGGTTCCTGATGTCAGTTTGTAGGGCTCCCTTGGGTCTATCAGGGCAGCACAAGTTTGAGGTGGGGACAACTTCGGTGTGGGGTCCATCCTTCGATATAAGGATTCTTTGCAGTGAGGCCCCAGCCCAGGGCCAGGGGCCCCTGGGCACATCCTTTTTCCATTTTCCCTGGGAAAGAAAACTCAGCAGTCCAGGTTCCTGATGTCAGTTTGTAGGGCTCCCTTGGGTCTATCAGGGCAGCACAAGTTTGAGGTGGGGACAACTTCGGTGTGGGGTCCATCCTTCGATATAAGGATTCTTTGCAGTCAGGGCCAGGGGCCCCTGGGCACATCCTTTTTCCATTTTCCCTGGGAAAGAAAACTCAGCAGTCCAGGTTCCTGATGTCAGTTTGTAGGCCTCCCTTGGGTCTATCAGGGCAGCACAAGTTTGAGGTGGGGACAACTTCGGTGTGGGGTCCATCCTTCGATATAAGGATTTTTTGCAGTCAGGGCCAGGGAACCCTGGGCACATCCTTTTTCCATTTTCCCTGGGAAAGAAAACTCAGCAGTCCAGGTTCCTGATGTCAGTTTGTAGGGCTCCCTTGGGTCTATCAGGGCAGCACAAGTTTGAGGTGGGGACAACTTCGGTGTGGGGTCCATCCTTCGATATAAGGATTTTTGCAGTCAGGGCCAGGGGCCCCTGGGCACATCCTTTTTCCATTTTCCCTGGGAAAGAAAACTCAGCAGTCCAGGTTGCTGATGTCAGCTTGTAGGGCTCCCTTGGGTCTATCAGGGCAGCACAAGTTTGAGGTGGGGACAACTTCGGTGTGGGGTCCATCCTTCGATATAAGGATTCTTTGCTGTCAGGGCCAGGGGCCCCTGGGCACATCCTTTTTCCATTTTCCCTGGGAAAGAAAACTCAGCAGTCCAGGTTCCTGATGTCAGTTTGTAGGGCTCCCTTGGGTCTATCAGGGCAGCACAAGTTTGAGGTGGGGACAACTTCGGTGTGGGGTCCATCCTTCGATATAAGGATTCTTTGCAGTCAGGCCCCAGCCCAGGGCCAGGGGCCCCTGGGCACATCCTTTTTCCATTTTTCCTGGGAAAGAAAACTCAGCAGTCCAGGTTCCTGATGTCAGTTTGTAGGGCTCCCTTGGGTCTATCAGGGCAGCACAAGTTTGAGGTGGGGACAACTTCGGTGTGGGGTCCATCCTTCGATATAAGGATTCTTTGCAGTCAGGGCCAGGGGCCCCTGGGCACATCCTTTTTCCATTTTCCCTGGGAAAGAAAACTCAGCAGTCCAGGTTCCTGATGTCAGTTTGTAGGGCTCCCTTGGGTCTATCAGGGCAGCACAAGTTTGAGGTGGGGACAACTTCGGTGTGGGGTCCATCCTTCGATATAAGGATTTTTTGCAGTCAGGGCCAGGGAACCCTGGGCACATCCTTTTTCCATTTTCCCTGGGAAAGAAAACTCAGCAGTCCAGGTTCCTGATGTCAGTTTGTAGGGCTCCCTTGGGTCTATCAAGGCAGCACAAGTTTGAGGTGGGGACAACTTCGGTGTGGGGTCCATCCTTCGATATAAGGATTTTTGCAGTCAGGGCCAGGGGCCCCTGGGCACATCCTTTTTCCATTTTCCCTGGGAAAGAAAACTCAGCAGTCCAGGTTGCTGATGTCAGTTTGTAGGGCTCCCTTGGGTCTATCAGGGCAGCACAAGTTTGAGGTGGGGACAACTTCGGTGTGGGGTCCATCCTTCGATATAAGGATTTTTGCAGTCAGGGCCAGGGGCCCCTGGGCACATCCTTTTTCCATTTTCCCTGGGAAAGAAAACTCAGCAGTCCAGGTTGCTGATGTCAGTTTGTAGGGCTCCCTTGGGTCTATCAGGGCAGCACAAGTTTGAGGTGGGGACAACTTCGGTGTGGGGTCCATCCTTCGATATAAGGATTCTTTGCAGTGAGGCCCCAGCCCAGGGCCAGGGGCCCCTGGGCACATCCTTTTTCCATTTTCCCTAGGAAAGAAAACTCAGCAGTCCAGGTTCCTGATGTCAGTTTGTAGGGCTCCCTTGGGTCTATCAGGGCAGCACAAGTTTGAGGTGGGGACAACTTCGGTGTGGGGTCCATCCTTCGTTATAAGGATTTTTTGCAGTCAGGGCCAGGGGCCCCTGGGCACATCCTTTTTCCATTTTCCCTAGGAAAGAAAACTCAGCAGTCCAGGTTCCTGATGTCAGTTTGTAGGGCTCCCTTGGGTCTATCAGGGCAGCACAAGTTTGAGGTGGGGACAACTTCGGTGTGGGGTCCATCCTTCGATATAAGGATTCTTTGCTGTCAGGGCCAGGGGCCCCTGGGCACATCCTTTTCCCATTTTCCCTGGGAAAGAAAACTCAGCAGTCCAGGTTCCTGATGTCAGTTTGTAGGGCTCCCTTGGGTCTATCAGGGCAGCACAAGTTTGAGGTGGGGACAACTTCGGTGTGGGGTCCATCCTTCGATATAAGGATTTTTTGCAGTCAGGGCCAGGGGCCCCTGGGCACATCCTTTTTCCATTTTCCCTGGGAAAGAAAACTCAGCAGTCCAGGTTCCTGATGTCAGTTTGTAGGCCTCCCTTGGGTCTATCAGGGCAGCACAAGTTTGAGGTGGGGACAACTTCGGTGTGGGCTCCATCCTTCGATATAAGGATTCTTTGCAGTGAGGCCCCAGCCCAGGGCCAGGGGCCCCTGGGCACATCCTTTTTCCATTTTCCCTAGGAAAGAAAACTCAGCAGTCCAGGTTCCTGATGTCAGTTTGTAGGGCTCCCTTGGGTCTATCAGGGCAGCACAAGTTTGAGGTGGGGACAACTTCGGTGTGGGGTCCATCCTTCGATATAAGGATTTTTTGCAGTCAGGGCCAGGGGCCCCTGGGCACATCCTTTTTCCATTTTCCCTGGGAAAGAAAACTCAGCAGTCCAGGTTCCTGATGTCAGTTTGTAGGGCTCCCTTGGGTCTATCAGGGCAGCACAAGTTTGAGGTGGGGACAACTTCGGTGTGGGGTCCATCCTTCGTTATAAGGATTTTTTGCAGTCAGGGCCAGGGGCCCCTGGGCACATCCTTTTTCCATTTTCCCTGGGAAAGAAAACTCAGCAGTCCAGGTTCCTGATGTCAGTTTGTAGGGCTCCCTTGGGTCTATCAGGGCAGCACAAGTTTGAGGTGGGGACAACTTCGGTGTGGGGTCCATCCTTCGATATAAGGATTCTTTGCTGTCAGGGCCAGGGGCCCCTGGGCACATCCTTCTTCCATTTTCCCTGGGAAAGAAAACTCAGCAGTCCAGGTTCCTGATGTCAGTTTGTAGGGCTCCCTTGGGTCTATCAGGGCAGCACAAGTTTGAGGTGGGGACAACTTCGGTGTGGGGTCCATCCTTCGATATAAGGATTCTTTGCAGTGAGGCCCCAGCCCAGGGCCAGGGGCCCCTGGGCACATCCTTTTTCCATTTTCCCTGGGAAAGAAAACTCAGCAGTCCAGGTTCCTGATGTCAGTTTGTAGGGCTCCCTTGGGTCTATCAGGGCAGCACAAGTTTGAGGTGGGGACAACTTCGGTGTGGGGTCCATCCTTCGATATAAGGATTCTTTGCAGTCAGGGCCAGGGGCCCCTGGGCACATCCTTTTTCCATTTTCCCTGGGAAAGAAAACTCAGCAGTCCAGGTTCCTGATGTCAGTTTGTAGGCCTCCCTTGGGTCTATCAGGGCAGCACAAGTTTGAGGT
This sequence comes from Lonchura striata, assembly GCF_046129695.1. Lineage (NCBI taxonomy): Eukaryota > Metazoa > Chordata > Aves > Passeriformes > Estrildidae > Lonchura > Lonchura striata. Next base: position 105,693 of record NW_027461108.1, read on the forward strand.
GGGGACAACTTCGGTGTGGGGTCCATCCTTCGATATAAGGATTTTTTGCAGTCAGGGCCAGGGAACCCTGGGCACATCCTTTTTCCATTTTCCCTGGGAAAGAAAACTCAGCAGTCCAGGTTCCTGATGTCAGTTTGTAGGGCTCCCTTGGGTCTATCAGGGCAGCACAAGTTTGAGGTGGGGACAACTTCGGTGTGGGGTCCATCCTTCGATATAAGGATTTTTGCAGTCAGGGCCAGGGGCCCCTGGGCACATCCTTTTTCCATTTTCCCTGGGAAAGAAAACTCAGCAGTCCAGGTTGCTGATGTCAGTTTGTAGGGCTCCCTTGGGTCTATCAGGGCAGCACAAGTTTGAGGTGGGGACAACTTCGGTGTGGGGTCCATCCTTCGATATAAGGATTCTTTGCAGTGAGGCCCCAGCCCAGGGCCAGGGGCCCCTGGGCACATCCTTGTTCCATTTTCCCTAGGAAAGAAAACTCAGCAGTCCAGGTTCCTGATGTCAGTTTGTAGGGCTCCCTTGGGTCTATCAGGGCAGCACAAGTTTGAGGTGGGGACAACTTCGGTGTGGGGTCCATCCTTCGTTATAAGGATTTTTTGCAGTCAGGGCCAGGGGCCCCTGGGCACATCCTTTTTCCATTTTCCCTAGGAAAGAAAACTCAGCAGTCCAGGTTCCTGATGTCAGTTTGTAGGGCTCCCTTGGGTCTATCAGGGCAGCACAAGTTTGAGGTGGGGACAACTTCGGTGTGGGGTCCATCCTTCGATATAAGGATTCTTTGCTGTCAGGGCCAGGGGCCCCTGGGCACATCCTTTTTCCATTTTCCCTGGGAAAGAAAACTCAGCAGTCCAGGTTCCTGATGTCAGTTTGTAGGGCTCCCTTGGGTCTATCAGGGCAGCACAAGTTTGAGGTGGGGACAACTTCGGTGTGGGGTCCATCCTTCGATATAAGGATTCTTTGCAGTGAGGCCCCAGCCCAGGGCCAGGGGCCCCTGGGCACATCCTTTTTCCATTTTTCCTGGGAAAGAAAACTCAGCAGTCCAGGTTCCTGATGTCAGTTTGTAGGGCTCCCTTGGGTCTATCAGGGCAGCACAAGTTTGAGGTGGGGACAACTTCGGTGTGGGGTCCATCCTTCGATATAAGGATTCTTTGCAGTCAGGGCCAGGGGCCCCTGGGCACATCCTTTTTCCATTTTCCCTGGGAAAGAAAACTCAGCAGTCCAGGTTCCTGATGTCAGTTTGTAGGGCTCCCTTGGGTCTATCAGGGCAGCACAAGTTTGAGGTGGGGACAACTTCGGTGTGGGGTCCATCCTTCGATATAAGGATTTTTTGCAGTCAGGGCCAGGGAACCCTGGGCACATCCTTTTTCCATTTTCCCTGGGAAAGAAAACTCAGCAGTCCAGGTTCCTGATGTCAGTTTGTAGGGCTCCCTTGGGTCTATCAGGGCAGCACAAGTTTGAGGTGGGGACAACTTCGGTGTGGGGTCCATCCTTCGATATAAGGATTCTTTGCAGTCAGGGCCAGGGGCCCCTGGGCACATCCTTTTTCCATTTTCCCTGGGAAAGAAAACTCAGCAGTCCAGGTTCCTGATGTCAGTTTGTAGGGCTCCCTTGGGTCTATCAGGGCAGCACAAGTTTGAGGTGGGGACAACTTCGGTGTGGGGTCCATCCTTCGATATAAGGATTTTTTGCATTCAGGGCCAGGGGCCCCTGGGCACATCCTTTTTCCATTTTCCCTGGGAAAGAAAACTCAGCAGTCCAGGTTCCTGATGTCAGTTTGTAGGGCTCCCTTGGGTCTATCAGGGCAGCACAAGTTTGAGGTGGGGACAACTTCGGTGTGGGGTCCATCCTTCGATATAAGGATTCTTTGCAGTCAGGGCCAGGGGCCCCTGGGCACATCCTTTTTCCATTTTCTCTGGGAAAGAAAACTCAGCAGTCCAGGTTCCTGATGTCAGTTTGTAGGGCTCCCTTGGGTCTATCAGGGCAGCACAAGTTTGAGGTGGGGACAACTTCGGTGTGGGGTCCATCCTTCGATATAAGGATTCTTTGCAGTCAGGGCCAGGGGCCCCTGGGCACATCCTTTTTCCATTTTCTCTGGGAAAGAAAACTCAGCAGTCCAGGTTCCTGATGTCAGTTTGTAGGGCTCCCTTGGGTCTATCAGGGCAGCACAAGTTTGAGGTGGGGACAACTTCGGTGTGGGGTCCATCCTTCGATATAAGGATTTTTGCAGTCAGGGCCAGGGGCCCCTGGGCACATCCTTTTTCCATTTTCCCTGGGAAAGAAAACTCAGCAGTCCAGGTTGCTGATGTCAGTTTGTAGGGCTCCCTTGGGTCTATCAGGGCAGCACAAGTTTGAGGTGGGGACAACTTCGGTGTGGGGTCCATCCTTCGATATAAGGATTCTTTGCAGTGAGGCCCCAGCCCAGGGCCAGGGGCCCCTGGGCACATCCTTTTTCCATTTTCCCTAGGAAAGAAAACTCAGCAGTCCAGGTTCCTGATGTCAGTTTGTAGGGCTCCCTTGGGTCTATCAGGGCAGCACAAGTTTGAGGTGGGGACAACTTCGGTGTGGGGTCCATCCTTCGTTATAAGGATTTTTTGCAGTCAGGGCCAGGGGCCCCTGGGCACATCCTTTTTCCATTTTCTCTGGGAAAGAAAACTCAGCAGTCCAGGTTCCTGATGTCAGTTTGTAGGGCTCCCTTGGGTCTATCAGGGCAGCACAAGTTTGAGGTGGGGACAACTTCGGTGTGGGGTCCATCCTTCGATATAAGGATTCTTTGCTGTCAGGGCCAGGGGCCCCTGGGCACATCCTTTTCCCATTTTCCCTGGGAAAGAAAACTCAGCAGTCCAGGTTCCTGATGTCAGTTTGTAGGGCTCCCTTGGGTCTATCAGGGCAGCACAAGTTTGAGGTGGGGACAACTTCGGTGTGGGGTCCATCCTTCGATATAAGGATTTTTTGCAGTCAGGGCCAGGGGCCCCTGGGCACATCCTTTTTCCATTTTCCCTGGGAAAGAAAACTCAGCAGTCCAGGTTCCTGATGTCAGTTTGTAGGCCTCCCTTGGGTCTATCAGGGCAGCACAAGTTTGAGGTGGGGACAACTTCGGTGTGGGGTCCATCCTTCGATATAAGGATTCTTTGCAGTCAGGGCCAGGGGCCCCTGGGCACATCCTTTTTCCTTTTTCCCTGGGAAAGAAAACTCAGCAGTCCAGGTTCCTGATGTCAGTTTGTAGGGCTCCCTTGGGTCTATCAGGGCAGCACAAGTTTGAGGTGGGGACAACTTCGGTGTGGGGTCCATCCTTCGATATAAGGATTTTTGCAGTCAGGGCCAGGGGCCCCTGGGCACATCCTTTTTCCATTTTCCCTAGGAAAGAAAACTCAGCAGTCCAGGTTGCTGATGTCAGTTTGTAGGGCTCCCTTGGGTCTATCAGGGCAGCACAAGTTTGAGGTGGGGACAACTTCGGTGTGGGGTCCATCCTTCGATATAAGGATTCTTTGCAGTGAGGCCCCAGCCCAGGGCCAGGGGCCCCTGGGCACATCCTTTTTCCATTTTCCCTAGGAAAGAAAACTCAGCAGTCCAGGTTCCTGATGTCAGTTTGTAGGGCTCCCTTGGGTCTATCAGGGCAGCACAAGTTTGAGGTGGGGACAACTTCGGTGTGGGGTCCATCCTTCGATATAAGGATTCTTTTCAGTCAGGGCCAGGGGCCCCTGGGCACATCCTTTTTCCATTTTCTCTGGGAAAGAAAACTCAGCAGTCCAGGTTCCTGATGTCAGTTTGTAGGGCTCCCTTGGGTCTATCAGGGCAGCACAAGTTTGAGGTGGGGACAACTTCGGTGTGGGGTCCATCCTTCGATATAAGGATTTTTTGCATTCAGGGCCAGGGGCCCCTGGGCACATCCTTTTTCCATTTTTCCTGGGAAAGAAAACTCAGCAGTCCAGGTTCCTGATGTCAGTGTGTAGGGCTCCCTTGGGTCTATCAGGGCAGCACAAGTTTGAGGTGGGGACAACTTCGGTGTGGGGTCCATCCTTCGATATAAGGATTCTTTGCAGTCAGGGCCAGGGGCCCCTGGGCACATCCTTTTTCCATTTTCCCTGGGAAAGAAAACTCAGCAGTCCAGGTTCCTGATGTCAGTTTGTAGGGCTCCCTTGGGTCCATCAGGGCAGCACAAGTTTGAGGTGGGGACAACTTCGGTGTGGGGTCCATCCTTCGATATAAGGATTTTTTGAGGTGAGGCCCCAGCCCAGGTCCAGGGGCCCCTGGGCACATCCTTTTTCCATTTTCCCTGGGAAAGAAAACTCAGCAGTCCAGGTTCCTGATGTCAGTTTGTAGGGCTCCCTTGGGTCTATCAGGGCAGCACAAGTTTGAGGTGGGGACAACTTCGGTGTGGGGTCCATCCTTCGATATAAGGATTCTTTGCAGTCAGGGCCAGGGGCCCCTGGGCACATCCTTTTTCCATTTTCCCTGGGAAAGAAAACTCAGCAGTCCAGGTTCCTGATGTCAGTTTGTAGGGCTCCCTTGGGTCTATCAGGGCAGCACAAGTTTGAGGTGGGGACAACTTCGGTGTGGGGTCCATCCTTCGATATAAGGATTCTTTGCAGTCAGGGCCAGGGGCCCCTGGGCACATCCTTTTTCCATTTTCCCTGGGAAAGAAAACTCAGCAGTCCAGGTTCCTGATGTCAGTTTGTAGGGCTCCCTTGGGTCTATCAGGGCAGCACAAGTTTGAGGTGGGGACAACTTCGGTGTGGGGTCCATCCTTCGATATAAGGATTCTTTGCAGTCAGGGCCAGGGGCCCCTGGGCACATCCTTTTTCCTTTTTCCCTGGGAAAGAAAACTCAGCAGTCCAGGTTCCTGATGTCAGTTTGTAGGGCTCCCTTGGGTCTATCAGGGCAGCACAAGTTTGAGGTGGGGACAACTTCGGTGTGGGGTCCATCCTTCGATATAAGGATTTTTTGCAGTCAGGGCCAGGGGCCCCTGGGCACAACCTTTTTCCATTTTCCCTGGGAAACAAAACTCAGCAGTCCAGGTTCCTGATGTCAGTTTGTAGGGCTCCCTTGGGTCTATCAGGGCAGCACAAGTTTGAGGTGGGGACAACTTCGGTGTGGGGTCCATCCTTCGATATAAGGATTTTTTGCAGTCAGGGCCAGGGAACCCTGGGCACATCCTTTTTCCATTTTTCCTGGGAAAGAAAACTCAGCAGTCCAGGTTCCTGATGTCAGTTTGTAGGGCTCCCTTGGGTCTATCAGGGCAGCACAATTTTAAGGTGGGGACAACTTCGGTGTGGGGTCCATCCTTCGATATAAGGATTCTTTGCAGTGAGGCCCCAGCCCTGGGCCAGGGGCCCCTGGGCACATCCTTCTTCCATTTTCCCTGGGAAAGAAAACTCAGCAGTCCAGGTTCCTGATGTCAGTTTGTAGGGCTCCCTTGGGTCTATCAGGGCAGCACAAGTTTGAGGTGGGGACAACTTCGGTGTGGGGTCCATCCTTCGATATAAGGATTCTTTGCAGTCAGGGCCAGGGGCCCCTGGGCACATCCTTTTTCCATTTTCCCTGGGAAAGAAAACTCAGCAGTCCAGGTTCCTGATGTCAGTTTGTAGGGCTCCCTTGGGTCTATCAGGGCAGCACAAGTTTGAGGTGGGGACAACTTCGGTGTGGGGTCCATCCTTCGATATAAGGATTCTTTGCAGTGAGGCCCCAGCCCAGGGCCAGGGGCCCCTGGGCACATCCTTTTTCCATTTTTCCTGGGAAAGAAAACTCAGCAGTCCAGGTTCCTGATGTCAGTTTGTAGGGCTCCCTTGGGTCTATCAGGGCAGCACAAGTTTGAGGTGGGGACAACTTCGGTGTGGGGTCCATCCTTCGATATAAGGATTCTTTGCAGTCAGGGCCAGGGGCCCCTGGGCACATCCTTTTTCCATTTTCCCTGGGAAAGAAAACTCAGCAGTCCAGGTTCCTGATGTCAGTTTGTAGGGCTCCCTTGGGTCTATCAGGGCAGCACAAGTTTGAGGTGGGGACAACTTCGGTGTGGGGTCCATCCTTCGATATAAGGATTTTTTGCAGTCAGGGCCAGGGAACCCTGGGCACATCCTTTTTCCATTTTCCCTGGGAAAGAAAACTCAGCAGTCCAGGTTCCTGATGTCAGTTTGTAGGGCTCCCTTGGGTCTATCAGGGCAGCACAAGTTTGAGGTGGGGACAACTTCGGTGTGGGGTCCATCCTTCGATATAAGGATTTTTGCAGTCAGGGCCAGGGGCCCCTGGGCACATCCTTTTTCCATTTTCCCTGGGAAAGAAAACTCAGCAGTCCAGGTTGCTGATGTCAGTTTGTAGGGCTCCCTTGGGTCTATCAGGGCAGCATAAGTTTGAGGTGGGGACAAATTCGGTGTGGGGTCCATCCTTCGATATAAGGATTCTTTGCAGTGAGGCCCCAGCCCAGGGCCAGGGGCCCCTGGGCACATCCTTTTTCCATTTTCCCTAGGAAAGAAAACTCAGCAGTCCAGGTTCCTGATGTCAGTTTGTAGGGCTCCCTTGGGTCTATCAGGGCAGCACAAGTTTGAGGTGGGGACAACTTCGGTGTGGGGTCCATCCTTCGATATAAGGATTTTTTGCAGTCAGGGCCAGGGGCCCCTGGGCACATCCTTTTTCCATTTTCCCTGGGAAACAAAACTCAGCAGTCCAGGTTCCTGATGTCAGTTTGTAGGGCTCCCTTGGGTCTATCAGGGCAGCACAAGTTTGAGGTGGGGACAACTTTGGTGTGGGGTCCATCCTTTGATATAAGGATTTTTTGCAGTCAGGGCCAGGGGCCCCTGGGCACATCCTTTTCCCATTTTCC